>NC_036869.1:17413682-17436252 GCF_002910315.2 Salvelinus sp. IW2-2015
CAGTGGGGCAAAAAATATTAGTCAGCCACCAATTGTGCAAGTTCTCCCACTTAAAAAGATGAGAGAGGCCTGTAATTTTCATCATGGTACACTTCAACTATGACAGACAAAATGAGAAAAAAAATCCAAAAAATCACATTGTAGGATTTTTTATGAATTTATTTGCAAATTATGGTGGAAAATAAGTATTTGGTCACCTACAAACAAGCAAGATTTCTGGCTCTCACAGACCTGTAACTTCTTCTTTAAGGGCTCCTCTGTCCTCCACTCGTTACCTGTATTAATGGCACCTGTTTGAACTTGTTATCAGTATAAAAGACACCTGTCACAACCTCAAACAGTCACACTCCAAACTCCACTATGGCCAAGACCAAAGAGCTGTCAAAGGACACCAGAAACAAAATTGTAGACCTGCACCAGGCTGGGAAGACTGAATCTGCAATAGGTAAGCAGCTTGGTTTGAAGAAATCAACTGTGGGAGCAATTATTAGGATGGAAGACATACAAGACCACTGATAATCTCCCTCGGTCTGGGGCTCCACGCAAGATCTCACCTGTGGGGTCAAAATGATCACAAGAACGGTGAGCAAAAATCCCAGAACCACACGGGGGGACCTAGTGAATGACCTGCAGAGAGCTGGGACCAAAGTAACAAAGCCTACCATCAGTAACACACTACGCCGTCAGAGACTCAATCCTGCAGTGCCAGACGTGTCCCCCTGCTTAAGCCAGTACATGTCCAGGCCCGTCTGAAGTTTGCTAGAGAGCATTTGGATGATCCAGAAGAAGATTGGGAGAATGTCATATGGTCAGATGAAACCAAAATATAACTTTTTGGTAAAAACTCAACTCGTTGTGTTTGGAGGACAAAGAATGCTGAGTTGCATCAAAGAACACCATACTACTGTGAAGCATGGGGGTGGAAACATCATGCTTTGGGGCTGTTTTTCTGCAAAGGGACCAGGACGACTGATCCGTGTAAAGGAAAGAATGAATGGGGCCATGTATCGTGAGATTTTGAGTGAAAACCTCCTTCCATCACAAGGGCATTGAAGATGAAACGTGGCTGGGTCTTTCAGCATGACAATGATCCCAAACACACCGCCCGGGCAACGAAGGAGTGGCTTCGTAAGAAGCATTTCAAGGTCCTGGAGTGGCCTAGCCAGTCTCCAGATCTCAACCCCATAGAAAATCTTTGGAGGAGTTGAAAGTCCGTGTTGCCCAGCAACAGCCCAAAACATCACTGCTCTAGAGGAGATCTGCATGGAGGAATGGGCCAAAATACCAGCAACAGTGTGTGAAAACCTTGTGAAGACTTACAGAAAACGTTTGACCTCTGTCAATGCCAACAAAGGGTATATAACAAAGTATTGAGATAAACTTTTGTTATTGACCAAATACTTATTTTCCACCATAATTTGCAAATAAATTCATAAAAAATCCTACAATGTGATTTTCTGGATTTTTTTTTCTCATTTTGTCTGTCATAGTTGAAGTGTACCTATGATGAAAATTACAGGCCTCTCTCATCTTTTTAAGTGGGAGAACTTGCACAATTGGTGGCTGACTAATACTTTTTTGCCCACTGTATATTCATGACAAGATATAAAAACAGCAATTTGTTGATCGTTATCGACACTGTTTTGTGCCCTTATATCTGTGCCTTTACACACAAATCAATCGTGTCTTCTCTTTATGCTTCGGGTCCACAGTCAGCACACAGCTTCGGGGCTTTGTGTGAGCAAGCTCACAAACAAATTACAGCTCCGCTGGTATGTTGTTTTGCGCAGAGGGGGGCAGCTCCCGCCTTTGTTTGTTCACTGTTCTGAGCGGGCTAGTCTTCTTTGCAATCAACTTGTCTGCCAGGGAAATTGATGTGAACATGGTCACATTTCTGCCTTRGCCCATGTTAAGGCTCCATGAGTCTCAAAACCACAGTCTCAGACCGTCGCTCACCCGCTAGCCTGGTTTCATCTTTCCTCAGATATGGAAAGCCATTGAGCAAGGACTTGGTTTTGACATCGGTGGCTAACCAGAACTTAACTGAAGTCAAATGCACCATTATCACTTTCTATCGGGTTTCTATCACCCATTGACGACAGAATAGCATATTTTAATTTTACGTTTATTATGTTACTAGTTTTTGCTTAGTAGCCAGAGCAATGCTGCCTGACAAGTGGTCATGTGCTGAATGCATGGACAGCACAGATATTCTTGTAAAAAGTGACATTTGGGAAAAAGAGCTGCACCTCTTGAATTTTGAGTTACTTGAAAAAGGTAAGTCTGATAGAAACTGCAGAATATGCTCTTTCAGATACTATATAAAAATCACAATGTTTTACCTGCGTGTGACAATTTGATAAAGCGATGCTCCGTTCCCTGCATCTGTCAATTACAAGATGCGCACATCTCTTCATGTACAATTTGATTGGCCTAATATTCTCTCTCCTCCTTATTGTCAACTGAATCTTGTCCACAGGCTAACTCTTATTATGTATGAAATTAGTTTTGGTATAGTTTAGGTGTAGTTTCGATGGGCCGGCTGTGTGGCATCGGCTGACTGGCATTGTTTGTTTCCTGCTCATCAACCTAGATAATAGTCAAGGATATGTTTAACATTATTCTGAAGCCTGCAACATGTAGCATGTTTTCCTTTCCCTTCCATTTGATTAGTAATAGAGTTATAGTAAATAAAACAGTCCCATAAGAGCGTATTTTTACAAAGTAAAATGTAAACGAGAATGGGATCAATTTAGGCATAATTTTAATTCGATTGTGAAGTGACTTGCACAATTATCGCCAATTCATCCATTTGTCAATCATTCAGTGAGAAGAGAGAGACGCATTAGCACCTGGCTGGCTACAGCACATTGTCTTGGCGGATTTAGATAGGAATAGTTGTAAAAAACAGGTAAAATAGCTCTAAATACTTTTCTGTTTGTAATTTCAAAATTCTGACAAATGATCAGTGTAAAATACAAACATTCAGGAAGAGTCAGGGAAGGAGCAGGACATAGCTTTTTTGGGAGGCTGAATTTTTTAACTTACAAAATCAATCATCAGTGGCCGTTGGCCTATGGCAGTTCTAGTGTTATCTCCTAGCTCTTGATGATGACTCATAGTCCTCTCATTTTAGGTACACACTCTTAGAAAAGAATCGGTAAATCCAGAGTGGGTTGGTTCCTACGTGTACTGTAAAGTATAGGGTAAGTCCCGGAAGGTAAGCCCGAGCAGGTTGGTAACTGCAGAGGGTAAGTCCTAGGGGGTAAATCCAGAGTGGGGTTGGTTCCCTACTAAACCCATAAAGGGAGGGTGAAAGCCCAGCCGTGGTGGCCGGGAGGCCGCAGAGTGTGTGTGTATGGATAAATTGTTATGCTTGTGTACTATTTATGGTGTAGGGTAGGTTCCATTTTAAGGACAGGTCCCAAGTGGAGGTTTTCATCTGAGAGATCCAGGTAAAAATACAGTGTAGGGTAGGTTCAGTATAGGATAGGTCCCTAGTGGGGGTATTTCCCTGCGAGATCTGTAAGGGGGACGAAAGTCCCAGCTGCAGTGGAAGTGAGGCAGTAGAGTGTATGTGGACAGTGATAAAAGGTTGCCTATAAGTTCTGGAGGAGAGCCACATTCATGGTTAGAAAAGCAAAAATATATTTGAACGTTGTTTTGAACATGATTTGGGTGTATTAGCAATAGCAATAAGGAGAGAGGTTGGTTTATGCCCAATAGGGGCGGAAAATTGTTACATTATGTGGAACTAGGAAGACTACTTTGAATAATTTTGGTAATGTGGGTTGTCAACAACAGTGATATCTGAGGTGTAACACTGGAATAAGACATTAGGTCACACCTATTCTCCAGTAGTAAATTGGCAGAAGCTTCAAGATTGTGATTAATACAAGGTATCAGGTACAGTGACCAAATGATTAGGTACCGATACCGTGACTACTCTCCGGGAAGTGGATATCGCAACCTGAAAAATAGTTGAAATTGGCATGTATTAGTGTGTGGGTGCGGAGATTTAAACATCCTGGACACCATCAGGAGAGGCTTAGAAATAATAATTATTGAAATGGCGACAGGCGGCCCCGATTCTCTCTGTAAAGGGGTCTAGGGGAAGAACAGTTTAATAAAGCCATAGAGGCGCTGGAAGAGGCACACAAGCATTCTACCAATTCGTCTCAAATATGGAAGAAATTGAGAAAACTCTATAAAATTGGTCAGCATTTCCCTGCTGACGGAAATTTTCAATATTAGAGTTCAGAGATGTAATTATGACTTGACACAATGACATAAAAGAAGAATCAAAAGCTCAATACACCAGCGTTTTGATGTCAGCATTCTTTCAACACAAAAGACAAACTGATATACCCAAAATTAGTAGTTGTACTCAGCTGCAAAGACTGCGTACGTGAGTACATTGATAGAATTTGTACGTCTGCGTTGAAGGCAGGTTTGAAACCTATTATCAAAATGGCTATTACAGGGGGTAGTGGATGAAATACAACAGGATGCTTTGAGAGTGGAATGTAACTCCGCTCACTGTGCAGTCGTGCGAGGGGTTAATACAGCCACAGTGAAAGTCACTAATGGTGGTTTAATGGCCAAGGTAGGACAAAGAAACATGGAGGCAAAAGTAGCGAAAAAACATCAAAGRGTAAGGCGACAGATCCCTGTTTTAGATGTGGGGCCGTTGGTCATTGGAAGAATGAGTGTAGAGTGATAATGGAGCCTACTGCACCCGGTGCATTCGGGGGGGATGCAGCAATGCAAGTGTTTGCATCTTTGACAAAAGAACAGCAGCAAACACTGTTAAAGGCAGCGGGGCAGGAAACTTTCAAATAGCGGTGTATGGCCTCAGTTCGATCAATAGTGGTACATAGAGATGACAGTTTCTATGTGAAGGGAGACATAGGAGACCACATATCACGCAACTTTCTAATAGATGCCTTGAATCAAATATCACTGATTCCTTACGATGAGATATATGCTAAATTTGCGACAGGAAAAATWATMACATTTAGCAGGGTAATAGGGGCATCATCTAAGGCGATACAGCTATTACACMTCTTTGAACATAGGTCCAGTAACAATACCCAGATKATTTTACATGGATAGAAGTGGAGCCGATTTTGGGGGTTGGATAATCCTTGCGAGAATCAAAGACAATGGAGTCTAAAAGGTAACAAGTTAGAACCGGAACGGAAAAATACTCCTTGCAAACTCAGAAAACCTTGGGTTCAAATCCAGCGAGATTTTTTTGTTGTCTTATTCTGAAATAGATTTATAGAATAAGACGAAAGGGTGGATGGGTCACGGGAAATTAGATGGGAGTTAATATTGGGAGTAAGTGTCAGTAGAGTTTGAGAGAATCAATTCTGTCAAGCGATAGCATTGGGGTTACCAAACCTAAAATGACCTTTTAAAATGTTTGTTCATGAACATGAAGGGCATTGCAGTGCCATAGTTACGGAAAATCATGGGGAAGAGAAGCCAGTCATTACGGGAGTAAATTGCTACTCGGTGGCGAGATAAATGTCGCTGTGTATAAGGGTAGTACATGCTAAATAAAAGATGAATAACCGTTGGGGTAGATAAAAACAAACAATTAATGACTGGAGGGAGGACAGTGGACATTATGTTTTGTTTGTAATTAAAACCTTTGGGTTTCTGATTAAGATGTAGTATAGTGAATATTAACGAAATGTACACTTTCTCTTCCAGGAGAATGTGGGTAGTCATTTGCTCTCATCTTGGTTCCCGAGACTATTGTCTTGGGAGAGCAATTAGTGAAATTCTGCAATATTATAAGTATAAAGGTATCCGGATTCGGCCGTAGAGGGAGATCCTAGCCAAGTAAGGCCTGGCCACTAGTGTGTTTTTGCTCTACGTTTTTGTTTTTAAATGGTTTAAAAAAGTACAGGGACAGAAAAGGGACAGAAAATACTTAATGGTGTTGAATGACCTTTGTCCTGAATTTCTGGAGATCAACCTCACTAGAAATGATAGACAGTAGGATTTTTAAGTGACCATTACCTTATGGGATACAATTATTTCCTTACGGAATTATCGATAGTTGTAATTCAAATTGGATGTTAATATTCTAATTTGTTTATTTTTGATTTAATAGGCAGGGTTATTATTTTGGTTCTTGTTTCTGTTTTGATACAAATTTCACCAGATTGAGTATGTTGTATTGTCGGGATCTCTCCCTAAGGGTTAGCGCTCTAACTCCCTGACCCGGTAGCTGCGGTGAGGTCGACAGTATGATAAGGGAGTATAAGCCAATTTAGAAAATGGTTTCAACAGTGTGTGTGGTTATGCTCTTTGACATTTGTTTTAGGAATGTTGTATTAAGGAATTAGGTAGGTAATACTTGTCATACGATAAATAGTTATTTGAATTTTCTGAATCAGAAATGCCTTAAACTGTTGTTTCGCTCTGTCTTCTCTCAAGTCATGGTAAAGGTGAACACAGATGGTGTCTTGATGCATGGCACGGATAATTTGACCAATAACAGTGTGAACCTCAACCTAACTAATCGACTGAAGAAATAGTGATCAAGGAGTTCAATACGGCCCTGTCCTGCACCACTACTATGGAGACCTGAGTCTGAGCCATCAACCGGTGTACGAGTCCGGAGAGCGTGCATGTGAAGTGAGTATGGAGAGAGATCATGTTCAAACTCCTATCATGCTGCTGGTGCACTGGTGGGACAACAAAGCAGACAGAATGGACTGTGCCGAATGATGGTGGCGGCTCAGGTGAGAGATTCGTGTGCTTGGGACATTTGGATTATTCCCCAGAGATTGAAACCGGGACATTATCATGGGCCATCAACTGTGACAGGCACGAGTTCCATATGTGCCGTTGGGAAGATAAACTGTAACGCTATCTGAAGAAGAAAATGAAGATATGTCAGAAAATAAGTGCCGGGAAAAAGGGAGGGCGTGGTCAACTGTACCTGTAAAATGATTTAGGGTTGCCCTAAACTGTTTATTTGGGGTATCAGGTTGAGTTTAGAGGTCTATACACTGGGAAATGCATGGTAATCTAGGTTTAAAATGCATTGAGATACAGATCTGTCATTAACTTGTCAATCGCGACAGTTAAACAGGGACGAACGGGGGCCGTCATGAGAAAAGTTAATATCTGTAATATAAGTAGTACATACTGTTTATATGTTTTCCCTGTTTGTAAATGTACATTCTAACAGTGTAAGTTGAGGGTCTCGAATTTGAGTGGTAAGACTCAACGTTGATGGATCCTGTTCAAATGTAACATGATTCAAGTTAAACTGTAATTTGTATCCTGTTTAGTGAATGATTACTGTGAGTATTAATGGAGTTTATCCATTAAACTGTGTAAATACTAATTTAGAAAGGTTGACCTAATCAGATATGAGGAAATTGCCTAGGATCAGAGAGCAGGGTCAGGCCCAGGAGCAGCATGTAATTCCTTCTTATTTTATGCTATCTTCATAATTACCTTGGGGAAATCATTTTTGTATTAAACTGGGACAGTTGGAGAAGAGGTGAAAGAAGGGTTGATATCCATCGACTTACTTCCATTAGGCAGCATTGGTGTCTTAACTTCCTCCTCACTGGCTTCGTCTGAAGACCTTGCCTTCTGGCTGCCTTGACCTGAAATAGTGGCAGAGGGAAACGGTCTTTCTACAGTCTCAAAATAATTAGTAAACAAATAGAATCTAATTCTTTGATTGATATTATGTATGCACACGACTGACTGAATGTCGCTTTAGATACGTCTGTCTATTTTTATTTATTTATTTATTATTATTATGGGTCGAGGGAATATTAGATTACCAGAGTCTGATGAGTTGCTACTTCCATCCTCATATTTGCCTAATAAAAAGAAGAAAACAGAGTCCCTAATTTCACTCTAAATATGCTAACAAAGACAAACATAAACAAGATGTTCCATTCTTCCATATTTTTGTTCATAGTGTTATTGACCAAATACTTATTTTCCACCATAATTTGCAAATAAATTCATAAAAAATCCTACAATATGATTTTCTGGATTTTCTTTTCTAATTTTGTCTGTCATAGTTGAAGGTAGTTGAAAATTACAGGCCTCTCTCGCCTTTTAAGTGTGGAGAACTTGCACAATTGGTGGCTGACTAAATACTTTTTTGCCCCACTGTATATTGATGAGGGAAAAAACGATTTAATCAATTTAAAATAAGGCTGTAACGTAACAAAATGTGGAAAAAGTCAAGGGGTCTGAATACTTTCCGAATACGCTGTATAAGATAAAATAGTTTCCAGATCATAATTTAATTCACTTCCTGAATTGAAAAGTACACTAGTAAAATATGTTACATTACTTTTCCCCCTTTTCACATTTAACTTCAGTGTTATAATAATCAACTCAGTACAGATAATTTATTGGTTAGAATTCAGTTGTCATGTTGTTCCCCACTAGGTTGTTGACAGTGTGTAAGGGCTTTTAACACTAGAACTGCCTGGCCTTCAGCATATAAGTACCAGATAGAGAACGTTGCCAGGCGTCCCGTTAGCATATGCAAGATGCATTTCAACCTGCAAGTGCGCAAACATGCTTGATAATTAAATGCTTGATAAATAAATGCTTGATAAATTAAATGCTTGATAATTAAATGCTTTATAATTAAATGCTTGATAATTAAATGCTGATAAATAAATGCTTGATAATTAAATCTTGTAATTAAATGCTTGATAATTAAATGCTTGATAAATAAATGCTTGATAATTAAAGCTGATAATTAATTGATAAATAAATGCTTGATAATTAAATGCTTTGATAATTAAATGCTTGATAATAAATGCTTGATAAATAAATGCTTGATAATAAATGCTTGATAATTAAATGCTTGATAATATATTAATGCTTTGATAATTAAATGCTTGATAATTAAATGCTTGATAAATAAATGCTTGATAATTAAATGCTTGATAATTAAATGCTTGATAAATAGTGCATTAACTATTGTAAAGGATTAATTGCATGAAGAAGTATTCATGGAAATATATATTAAAAAGAACAATAGTTTTGTTTGGGTAGTCAAGGATTATATGTAAATTCATAAAGTCATAGAATAAAACGTAGGCCTATCGTCTATTTTGTTTCCCTTACAATAAAAAAACACTACAGTGTAATCAATTTGATCACCTTTATTTGTAGATGTGATTAGTAATAAAGGCCAGTTACAGCTTCTTTTGACAAAGTAGAAACTAAAATATGATAATAATAATAGAACCAGCCAGGTGTGTGCAGGTGAATTATTTGCTGTATTTCTAAACAAAGGATGCAAACACTCGTATTACATCGTGAGTGTTGCTTTACCACTCTCCATCACAGATGTGGACTACAGCTCCGCTGGTATGTTGTTTTGCGCAGAGGGGGGCAGCTCCCGCCTTTGTTTGTTCACTGTTCTGAGCGGGCTAGTCTTCTTTGCAATCAACTTGTCTGCCAGGGAAATTGATGTGAACATGGTCACATTTCTGCCTTCGCCCATGTTAAAGGCTCCATGAGTCTCAAACCACAGTCTCAGACCGTCGCTCACCGCTAGCCTGGTTTCATCTTCCTCAGATATGGAAGCCATTGAGCAAGGACTTGGTTTTGACATCGGTGGCTAACCAGAACTTAAAACCTCTACCACTTCTCTCTCCCGGATCCGGGATCCTCCCTCATCAAAAAACTGACTATCATAGCCTAGCCTAACGGGACAGGGATATCATATAATATAATTTTCATGAAATCACAAGTCCAATACAGCAAATGAAAGATAAACATCTTGTGAATCAAGCCATCATTTCCGATTTTTAAAATGTTTTACAGCGAAAACAAATATGTATTTCTATTAGCTAACCACAATAGCCAAAGACTCAACCGCATATTTTCACCATGTTTCTACCGCATAGGTAGCTATCACAAAACCGACCAAATAGAGATATAATTAGTCCACTAACCAAGAACAACTTCATCAGATGACAAGTCTTATAACAATACATTCATGTTTTGTTTGAAAAATTTGCATATTTGAGGTATAAATCATAGTTTTACATTGCAGCTACCATCACAAATAGCACCGAAGCAGCCAGAATAATTACAGAGAGCAACGTGAAATACATAAATACTCATCATAAAACATTTATGAAAAATACATGGTGTACAGCAAATGAAAGATAAACATCTTGTGAATCCAGCTAATATTTCCGATTTTTTAAGTGTTTTACAGCGAAAACACAATATAGAATTATATTAGCTTACCACAATAGCCAAACACACAAATGCATTTATTCACCGCTAAAGGTAGCTATCGCAAAAACCAGCAAAAGATATAAAATTAATCACTAACCTTGGACAACTTCATCTGATGACAGTCTTATAACATCAGGTTATACAATACACTTATGTTTTGTTCGAAAATGTGCATATTTAGAGCTGCAAACCGTGGTTATACATTGTGAATATGTAGCATCGATTCACCAGAATGTCCGGAGCTATTTTGGACACTCACCTAATCTGACCAAAGAACTCATCATAAACTTTACATAAAAATACTTGTTGTATGGCAAATGAAAGATACACTGGTTCTTAATGCAACCGCCGTGTTAGATTTTTTAAAATAACTTTACCATAACAAACGACTTGCGAGACAGCGCTCGCCAAAACGGCAGAGAATAGGAATCAACATTTTCCACAGAAATACGAAATAACATCATAAATTGTTCTTACTTTTGCTGAGCTTCCATCAGAATCTTGTACAAGGAGTCCTTGGTCCAGAATAAATCGTTGTGTGGTTTTAGAATGTCCATTTCTTCTATCTAATTCGCGCCACAATGCTAGCCAATGTTCCCATTTTCTCTCGACGCAAAGAACGGAAAACTCCAAAAGTCCCAATAAACGTTGAATAATCTGATAAAACTCGGTTGAAAAAAACCTACTCTACGATGTTATTATCACATGTATCAAATAAAATCAGAGCCGGAGATATTCGCCATGTATACCGAACGCTTTTCAGAAGACAATATCGAGGTGCTTCGCGCGCCTTGGTAGACAAAGGAAATTCCTGTCCTGCCACTCCAAAAGCTCTTGTTCGACCTCAGATCAAGCTAGACACCCCATTCCACCTTCCACTGCCTGTTGACATCTAGTGGAAGGCGTATGAAGTGCATGCATATCGATAAATATAAGGCAATTTAATAGGCAGGCCCTGAAACAGAGCCTCGTTTTCAGATTTTTCACTTCCTACTAAGAAGTTTGCTGAGAAATTAGTTCTGTTTTACTCACAGACATAATTCAAACAGTTTTAGAAACTTCTGAGTGTTTTCTATCCAATAGTAATAATAATGTGCATATTGTATGATCTAGAAAAGAGTACGAGGCTGTTTCATTTGGGCACGATTTTTCCCAAAGTGAAAACAGCGCCTCCTATCGACAAGAAGTTTTAACTGAAGTCAAATGCACCATTATCACTTTCTATCGGGTTTCTATCACCCATTGACGACAGAATAGCATATTTTAATTTTACGTTTATTATGTTACTAGMTTTTGCTTAGTAGCCAGAGCAATGCTGCCTGACAAGTGGTCATGTGCTGAATGCATGGACAACACAGARATTCTTGTAAAAAGTGACATTTGGAAAAAGAGCTGCACCTCTTGAATTTTGAGTTACTTGAAAAAGGTAAGTCTGATAGAAACTGCAGAATATGCTCTTTCAGATACTATATAAAAATCACAATGTTTTACCTGCAAGTGACTCTGAAGGACAATTTGATAAAGCGATGCTCCGTTCCCTGCATCTGTCAATTACAAGATGCGCCCATCTCTTCATGTACAATTTGATTGGCCTAATATTCTCTCTCCTCAAGTTATTGTCAACTGAATCTTGTCCACAGGCTAACTCTTATTATGTATGAAATTAGTTTTGGTATAGTTTAGGTGAAGTTTCGATGGGCCGGCTGTGTGGCATTGGCTGACTGGCATTGTTTGTTTCCTGCTCATCAACCTGGATAATAGTCAAGGATATGTTTAACATTATTCTAAAGGCTGCAACATGTAGCATGTTTTACTTTCCCTTCCATTTGATTAGTAATAGAGTTATAGTAAATAAAACAGTCC
The DNA here is from genome assembly GCF_002910315.2 of Salvelinus sp. IW2-2015. Taxonomy (NCBI): domain Eukaryota; kingdom Metazoa; phylum Chordata; class Actinopteri; order Salmoniformes; family Salmonidae; genus Salvelinus; species Salvelinus sp. IW2-2015. The sequence goes on from NC_036869.1 coordinate 17,425,809, forward strand.
CATAAGAGCGTATTTTTACAAAGTAAAATGTAAACGAGAATGGGATCAATTTAGGCCTAATTTGAATTTGATTGTGAAGTGACTTGTACAACTATCGCCTATTTATCCATTTGTCAATCATTCAGTGAGAAGAGAGAGACGCATTAGCACCTGGCTGGCTACAGCACATTTCTTGGCAGACATTAAAGGACAAATAGTTGATAAAAAGGCTCTTAAATACTTTCTGTTTATAATTTCAAAAATTCTGACAAAATGAGCAGTGGTAAAATAGAAACCATTTAGGAAAGAGTCAGGAAGGAAGCGAGGACATAGCTTTTTGGGGAGCTGAATCTTTTACTTACCAAAATCAAACGTCATGGGCCGTTGGCCATATGGCAGTTCTAGTGTGAAATTCTTAGTTCTTGATTATGACTGATTTAGGTGACAAAACTCTAGAATCTAAAAGCGGTTCTTTTGCTGTCCGCCATAGAAGCCTTTGAAGAACCCTTGTTGGTTCCACAGAGGGTTCTACATGGAACTGATGGGTTTGGACATATAAACTTCAAACATCCTTAATCATGTCACAGAGGAGAGAGAGGGAAGCAGGATGTGTAAATAACTGTCAGAACATGTTATTGTTAGACATCGGCGATTTTACTTTGGGAAGGAGGGGGGCCACAGACTGGTACAAGTCAACAGGACAGCCTATGAGTGGAGAATTAAGGAATGCGGAACCAAGGCAGCTCCAATGAAGGAGAAGAAACTCATCACTGAAGTTCTGCCTAGCAATAGAGATGTACTGCTGACCATATGTGTGAGGAGGATACTCCACGGAGGAAGGTTAAATACCAGTGCTTGTGTAAATATTGTTTTTGTATCTGTGATGACCCAGTGGGTGAAATACCACTTGGTTGGAGCTTTACTAATCGTCTGTGAGTTTTACTTGGTTCAATTAGAACCTAACATAACTCAAAGGGTCTTATCTGAACCAAAAAGGGTTTACCTGGAACCAAAAATGGGTTCTCCTATGCGGACAGTCGAAGAAACCCATTTTTTCTAAGAGTGTACCACATGACCTTGTGATAAAGGTGAAAAAGCAAACATGCCAGGGTTTATTTGTATTGCTTCCTGTAACCCCGCCTTTGGAAAACACCTTGAAAGATGTATTGCCCTTAAAATGCGCAGGAATTCATGTTAGAAGTCAATCATTCTTATTTGTAATTATAATCTTCAAGAAGAAGAATAAAGAAATGAACCTTTCTGCTCTTATAGCAACTATTATAACAGTAAAACATAATATGTCCTCTACAAGTTTTGAAAATAATGTCTTACTTTGGTGTGGTGGTCAAGTTCGAATGTCTCGCTCCATTCCCATAGCCTGAAAGTAACAGAGTCATGTGAACAGAATAACTTTGCAAGTACATGGTTAAGTCTGATTCATTGATTTTTGCTATATTTACTGATCGTTATACATGGACAGACTTCCTAGGGGAAAAACGCCATGATATTGTATCCTAACTAGTACGCATTAGAGGCCTGGACCTCCCTAAGTGAGGTGGAGTATAAGCTTTCTTCGTCCTCATAGGCAGAACTCTTTGAAGAAACCTTCCTTGGTTCGAAAGGTAGAACCTCCCACAGAGAAGATCTACACGAATGAAAGAGGTATCAACGTGGTCATTACATGCCTCGATAGACAAAGATTCTCTCTATCAGGGTTTAACCCACGGAAGTCAAGGGTTCTCCTATGGGGACGTCGAAGAACCATTTTCGTAAGGAAGTCTGTACCGACATGAGTGATGATAAAGGTGAAAAAAAGCAACATGGCCAGTGCCCTGATATGTATTGTTCCTTAACACACGCTTTGGTAAAAACACCTTGAAGACGTATTTGCTTAATGCCAGGAATTCATGTTAGTATAAGTCATCATTCGGTTATTTTAGTAAAATTATATCTTCTCAGAAAACATAATGAAATGGGAGCTTTTATCATGCTTTTCTAAGCAAACTATTAATATAATCAGTTAAAATCATAAATATGTCTCTAACAAGTTTTGAAATAATGTCTTAACTTTGCCCTGTAAGTGACACGTGACCAAAGTATACGGACATTATTGGTCGCTCCATCCCAGCGTTGCTCACTGAGAAAAAGTTACAGCAGTATCATGCGAAGCAGAGCAAAACTTTGCAAGTACAATAGGTGTGAAAGTCTGATTTCTATTTGCATGTATTGGTGCTATATACAGCTGTCGTCGTAGATTATTCTGCTCAGAACAAATGTAGGACCAATATTGAGCCAAACTCCCCTAATCAAGTATGGAAACATATGATTGATGTGTTAAAAACATGGATTGGATGGCTGTCATTCCACTGCTTAATCCTCACAAAGAACGTTTATTCTAAAATGTCAATGTGCAAGGGATGACCATCCAATGAGGGTTGATATCCCATCATTAAAACCAACATCCAACCAGATCATTGGTTTGCTACGTGCATACAGGAGCTATACAATGCTCAAGACTTCTTCTAAGGCGCTAAAAGAGCGTCACTTTATAAGTACGAATCAACAAGCTAGCGCATTAGGAAGTGTCTGATCACACGAGGGAGGTGGTGGAGCTTCTTGTTGTCTCCCCCGATAGTCAGAACCCCTTGAAGAAAAACCCTCCTTAGACACAGAGGGATAGAACCCTTTTTGGATTCCAAACCAGAACAAGCATGAAAAACTGAACAAATACGCAGCATTAGAGAGCAGCGGATACTGCGGGGGACAGCAAAAACGGTGTCAATCTATTGCCCATGGTAGTCCTGACGTATAGGGGGTCTAGGCTCAGGTGGTAAAACTCAATGCAGCGTTCCATGCTATACAAAACCTTTCCACAGAGTTATGAGCAGCGAACTCAAACACGGGTTCTACTTGAACCGAGAAGAAGGCGTATTCTAACCTAAGAGACCAACAAAGGTGTTCTCTTATGGACAGTTTGAAAGGAATCCCACATTTCTTATCTGGAGAAGTGCTACCACATGATATTGTGATGAAGGTGATAAAGTAACCTTTGCTAATTAAATGCAAAAAACATGTCCAGGTCATTATTGTTAGGTTCCTATAACCCGCCTTTGGAAAACCACCTTGAAGACGTATTTGCTTAAATGCCAGGGAATTCATGTTTAGAAGTCAATCATTCTTAAAATTTGTAATTTATAACTTCTGCAGAAAATAAAGAAAATTGGAAGCTTCTGCTAGATTTAGCAACTATTAATTAAGCAGTAAAAACAAATATGTCCTCTACAAGTTGTGAAATAAGTTTACTTTACTTGGTGTGAGTAGTCAAGTTCCGAATGACTCGCCTCCATTCCACCTTATAGCCTATGAAAGATAGAACAGATTTCATTGTCGAAACAAAGAATAACCTCTTGAGCCACAAGGTACGATGGTTAGAGAGCGTCTGCGTATGTTCATTGATGTGTGCTATATACTGATCGGGTTACTACATGCAGCGACTATCTAGGAGTGGTATAAAAACGGACAATTTAAGTATTGTAGTCAACAGCTTACCATTAGAAGAGCCTGAGGGAATCGCAGTAGGTGAGTATAGCTATCTGACGCCTATAGGAAATCCTCTATATGCGATAGAACCAACCTTCTTTGGTTCAAGGTAAAGAAGACCGCTTTCGACAGAGTAGTTCTACACAGACTCAAAACACGAGAGTTCATACCTGCGGAAACCAGCAAATGGACGTCTCTCTCTAAAGTGGCAGGTTCTACACGGAATTGTCCAAAGGGGTTCGCTACCTGGAACCGAAAAAGGTTCTCCCCCTGACTCGGGACAGCGGAGTGGCAAGAAAACCCCAGATTTTTCTATAAGCAGTTGTACCCACTATGAGTGCTGAATAAAGCGCTGAAACAACGCAAACAATGCCAAAGGTACATGATTGATATATGTTCCTTAACCCGACCTTCTGGATAACAGCCTGAAAGACGTATTTGCTCTAAATTGGCCAAGGGCAATTGTCAAGTTAGAAGTCAATCATATCTCTATTTGTAAATTATAATCTTCTCAGAAATAAAGAAATGAAGCTTTATCTGGCTTTTAGCAACGATTATAACAGTAAAAAACATAAATATGTCCTACTACAAAGTTTTGAAATAATGTCTTACTTGGTGTGGTGGGTCAAGTTGTCGAATTGGTCGCTCCATTCCATAGCCTAAATAACAAGAGTCATGTGAACAGAATAACTTTGGCAAGACATACATGGTTAAGTCTGATTCATTGATGTTGTGAGCGGTCAGAGACCACTGTGCCCCCCGATCCGAGCAAGAAACCCCGACAGGGCCACAATTAGGAAGGGATATAACCCCAACCCACTTTGCCAAACACAGGCCCCCCGCAACCACTAGAGGGAAATCCTTCAACCATCCAACTCTGACAATCCTGAGACAAGCGCCGGGAGTATAGCCCGACACAAAGGGGTTCTCACCACCCACCAGCCCACAAACAACCGAAGGGGTGGGAGGCCGCAACCCCAGCGGACAGCAAAGCATCACGTCAGTAATCAACACTCAAAGTAGACGCCAACCCCTCCTTAGGACGGCAGTGAAAGAGCAACCAGACAACCAGTACTCAGCCACCTGTACAGTGGTTCTTAGGAGCAGAGGCAACAAACTCGGAGCACAAATCCCAGTGGCACGAGACAGGCGGAACCGGACCTAGGCAGCAGACAGCAAGGGCGGTTCGTTGCTCCAGACCTTTCCCGTTCACCTTCACCCCACTCCTGCGCAGCAGCTAGGCTACACCGTCAACTCATCATGACCTACGAGAGATTAAGTCTTGCCAGTACAAAAAGACTTAAAGGTTGAGACCGAGTCTGCGTCCTCTCACGAGGGTAGGCAAGCACTGTTCCCAAAAAATGGAGGATCTATAAGGGAGGAAAAGCCCTGCCTTCCCGCTTAGTTGCTTAAAGAAAACTTCTAGGACGATCATATTACGGAGGCTGCGTCATTTACCGTAGCGTACGTCTAATTGGTATGACGGCAGGACCAACTCGGAAAGATAAGGTAAGGCAAGCAAGCTCACATGTAACGCCTTTATATCATCACAACATTCCATGTGGTACCACCGTGGAGAAAAAGGATCTTCCAGAGGAAGTGGGGCTATAGCACGGATTATAGAACAACCGCACCGTGACATTGCAGTATTAAACGAGAGGCAACATATTGAATCTAACAATTGACCAAAATCTAGCTACGAGCCGACTTGCACCGCAATTAAACAGGAGCCAACGTAGTAGGGAAGCTAGACACTGGGTTGCGAGAGAATAGGTACTCACACCCACATCTCCGGATGAAACTTTCACAAAAATGCAACTCTCTTTGCGTAGTTTCTAGCTTCAGAATGGTCAGGATTTGTATGTAATCTAGTCAAGATTCCGCTGTTATTAGTCACTCAAATTTCTAGACACCCCTGTTAGAATATTTTACGTGACTATTGGCCTTATAGCCTTATGGTATCCACAGCAAAATACCACCTGGAGATTCAGCCGGTGGTGGAGATGTGTTTAATGGAAAATGAGGGTGATCAACGTTCAGCATATGATGGCATGTCATTTTGCGTGATGTGATATATTAAGCTAGATTCTGTGTTAGAGGGATTCTATAAAATAGCCTATAATGACAGGCCCATCATAAATCGCATTGAGTTTTAACACAATCATCAATGATTACCCATCAACTGATGATAAGTTTATTGGCCTTCACTATTGTACTTCAATTTGGTGTGTCATCTAGGACTTTAATTGTACTCCGACTCAAGATATTTGAGCGCCACAACCATACAATTTCTTGAGGACCAAGAAAGATTTCATGATTCAGACTCTATTGCTATAATGTAACGCTAGGTGGACAACATAAATAAACGTTTGCCCTAGTACTTAGATTATATATCTTAGTTCTGTTTTGACTAATCGTATCTGGTACCTACATTGTTACTCCTACAATGAAGGAGCCCCTATTTAGAAGAGATTCAACGGGTCAAGAGTAACGCCGACGGTAGCGTCCTTCAACAGTTTATATTGGTGAGTGCACGGCAGCTTTACAACATCTCAACAAGCATCGAGAATTTCAGAATTAATTAACCAGAAAGATACTACTATTGTTTCTGCCCCGACCTCCAGGATGAGAGCCTACAGAACAGCGAGAGGACCAGTACATCTGGTGCAGTTAAACTGTGGACACGCAGCAGTTATACATAAAGTAGACGCTTTTCAGCCAATCCGACTTCTGAATGTCTTGAAACAACGAGGCTTTCTAGCTGAGTTAAGGCAATTTATGAACGGGCTTCACCATGGTTCATAATTGGAATAGTGGTACAGCTGTGAACTCACTGTGTCATACCCGCATAGCATGTGAAAGGTGTAGAAAATCATATAGTTTCGAATAACATCACCCCAAGCAGGTAAATAAATCTATACAAATCGTGAACAAACATACCGTCTGTTACAATTCAGTCTAATAACGGCAAACTCTTAGAACACCGACAGATGCTACATCTTTGAATCTTAGCTCAGAGGGCACAGACCATCTCACTCAGAAGGACAAACTTGATATCTTTACCGACAAGGGTAAAGATACTAAACCAGCCACAACACTTGTCCGTGGAGGGAACCATTATGGCGGTTTCAGTCTCTCCAAAAGAATGTAAGGTCGTGATCGGATCTGGTCTGTCAGTAATGGCTATGCAAATACTAAACTGGTCTATGTTAGTAATACCCAAAGATGGAAATTATTGACAAAGCTGACGTCACTCAGGACAATGCCAAAGCGACCTCGGTCTGACACGCCCATTAAAAGCGTCATTTACTCACCACCTCACAAAATAACTAAAGCAGCAAGCCGAGGTTGACCTCAGTGGCATTGAAATTGAGTTCTTAAAATCTAAAGTAGACGATTATCCACGATCGACAACACCATGCCATTTTATCTTTCAATTAAAGTACAATACTTTACCCATCAATCGATGTCTTGGTCTTAAAACACACCACCAAAGGCAGGAACTTGAGAACCGAGATAGGACTATCCGTATTGTGGTAACGTATACTAGTAGATCCCATTATTTGTTTCAGAAGTAAAGGCAGTGTAAGTATTAAGCTGCGGAGCAAAGACAGCCATGTTTCCACTTCCATCAAATCAGTTATTGAATGATAAAGACGAATCAGGGAAAAAGAAATCTCTCTGGAATATGGGCCCAATGTGGCCGCATAGTCTAATTTGTGTTCTGTATCATCTTTCGGGGCCGGGTCTGGTGGCAAATGACGATACACACTAAGTGTTCCCTCTCGTCTTATTTTTCAGAGAGGCTTTTGAATCTGCCACTTGGGAGCAGGTCGCTGTGTCCACTTTAGTTGGTATTGTTTAAGGTCAGGAAGTTAACACACAAACTAGCGCCCGCGGTCGCAGACTCCCATCCCACAAGCCTTACCTGCCAAAGGACTTATTGAGAGCTGTTTTTATATCGTTATTCTCCCACAAACACCGGCAGGTGACGATTGGAGGGCGCGCACAGTGCCCCACTACCGGACCCGGTAGGGGAAGCAGCTTCCTGCAGCAGTTCTGAGATGACGTAGGAAGTCTATCATAGGTAGGTCTCCACGTAATGGAGCTTGAGGTTTATAGGAGTGGCTGCGCCAGTCATTTTAGATTATTCTTCAATCATTCAGTCTGTCAAGAGATATAGTACATTAACACCTTAAGTGGTCTCTTCCGATCCCCAGGGCGTTAGGGTTTGGGTTTGTTAGGCCGATATTCCTCGGCAGCAGCTTGCAGATATATCACAGCGAATCAGCTAAGTGCCCTTGGTATGGAAGAATCCTGTTCTTAAACGCACATGGATTTTTCGAACACAGAGGAGTCTTCGCGTGTTTAAATTGCACCAGTACAATTTCAGTGAAATGGTTCCTAATCTTTTCCCTCAATAAATGACAAAGATTCAATTAATGAAAGTATTTCAACCTGCGAACGTAGCGCGATCAAAAGGCCCACTTTCGACCTCTTTCTCTTGACTCGGAATGCCTTCGGCTTTTTAGTTAGTTTTTCGCACAGACAGTATCAAAAAGAAATTTTGGTGAGGCATTGTTCTTATTTTCCTGTCGGTATTAAAGGTGTGAGATTAAGTATTGGGACAAAGAGGGTGAGACCTTGACAACCCTGAATGCAGAGCCAGCCAAAGTGACGGTCTTCGGACGCCACTCGAGGCCTAGGAGCACGAGGAGAGCAAGTTGAGGACTCGAGGGGGGGTATACTGTCTTTGCCAAGCGCTAGTCGGGAGAAGATTACCAGTTTGGTGATGGCGCCATTTCCGGTCCCAAGTTTTCTGGAAAAGCTTGGCGTTGCAAAAAGCTTCGGGGTACTTTTCTGTTATACCAGGGGAGGAGGGCTAGTTTCTTATGGACAAATTGGTTTTATCGTTTTTGGCTGGCACAGGTGAGAAGGACTTTCAGTGTTCGCGGCAACCATTGCAATCTCTCCAAGATGGAGCTAATTTGCGCAAGGTTAAATTGAGCGGAAAGGAGATTCAAGTTTCTAGGGATCTCAGAGAGTGTCATGTTGTTCGTGCGTCTTCTTCAAATCCTTGAGCAAGTCTTTTGCTCCTCCATTTGCTGCCTGCTCGATCCCTTTCTTCTGCTGGGTGTACAGGACAACTGGTGAACGTCCAAGCGACACGTGTTTCCTTCTTGGGTGCATTTAAAAACTGCGAATTTCCAGGTGTCTCCCTTCTTTCTTTCCAAGAGAAATCTTTCCTTAACAATGTGTGTTATTAGGTCATGAACTGACGCAACCTTCCTCTCTACCCCAACTCAGCCGAGAACACGGCACCTTTTGACCCCACCAATGCCCCTTTATGTGATCCCACTCTCACCTTCCCACACCGCGAGTAGCCCTAAGGCCACGCGCTCCGCGCCCACACATGTGCTGGAACCAATCAAAGTTTGCCCGGTTTATTACGAGGCGGCGACCATCTAAATTTCTGGGCAGGTTGGATATTAGGGTGGGAGGAGTATTTTGAGGTGGTAGTTCCTGGCTGTTTACTGGCCATACTAATGCCCTCTAGCAGAGAAGTGTGAGTCGACAACTAATCCCATAAGGCCTCCCTCATTCATAATAATGCAGGGAATGGAGCTTCTAATGTAACTTGTTAAAATGAGCTCCTGTCTGCCGTTGGGTCTAGCGGGTCCCTAGGATGTCTAGTGCCCTTATGGCTCTTAATGGCCCGCCTCTCAAGCTTTGTCATCATGAAGTGTGGACAAGGCTAAAGTCAACGCTTCACTTGAAATAAATTTAGCTACTCTCTCTCCTGATCGTGGTACCTTGTCCAGTAACTCCAATCTCTATTCTCTCTCTCTCGTACGTGACCAATTATCTACGTCTCGTCCACTCTCTACTCATCTCCTCATACTCTTACTCCTCTCTCCTCTCTCTCTCTCTGCAGTCCTCTCTCTTCGTTCCTGCTCTCTCATCTCTCTAATTCTTCTCTCTCTCTCTCTGGCCTCTCGAATACCATACTCTTTGGACTCGTCTCTCGTCATTCTCTTCAAAATAACACATTTCTCTATGCTGCCGATATGCCTACCCTCCCTGCGTCTACGTTTTCTCTTGCTCCTATTTTTCGTACTTTTACTTCCCCATACGTTCTCTTCTCTCCTCCTCCTCTACGTCGGTAACATCGACCTCGTACTGTGTCGATCTAGGAACTATGGACGTTGTCTACATCTAATCTGCGAGTTCTCCTCTTCCTGTCTCGTGTTCTATCGGTCTACCACTACTCTATCTTTGCGAGTCCCTCTATCAATCGTCTCTTCTCTTACTCTGTCTCTTCTTTCTCTACGCTCCCTCATTTGTATCATTTGACCCGCTGCTTTTGCTCGGCTGCCTCTTTTAATCTGGCTTGACTTTACGTCTCTGGGTGTTCGCCTAGTCTCAGTCCGTCTTCTTGGTGGGCGGGACCCATCTCCGTTTCCTCTTCTGTGGCTCTCCACTCTCTCTTCCTCGTCTTCTGCTCTCTCTCTCATCTGTGGTCGGTGCATGCTTCTGGAGCTACGGCTCGAATCTCTCTCCCCCAGAGTTCTCTCCCAGTGGGGCTCTGCGCTCATCGTACATTCACTCATCTCTGTCGTCTTTTCGTCTGTGCATAACAATAACAACCCTGATTCTCGTCGGGAGGGTTGCGATGGGATCAAGCTTGTCTTTCTCTTTCTTGCGCGTTTCTGTCCCCGGTAACTCTTGCATGCTTACTCATCCTCTCTGCGACGTAGAACACTCCTCTTCTTGTGCGTTTCATCGTATATTCACACTTCACGTCATAACCTCTAATAGTGTTTCTCATAGCTCACGGCGCAATCAGGTCCTGAGAAGCGGTCTATTCTGACACGGTTACGCTTACTCTCTGCGGTCTCTCTACAAACAGACGCTCAGATCTCTC
>NC_036869.1:17436352-17439159 GCF_002910315.2 Salvelinus sp. IW2-2015
CCTATAAAACGCAATAAATCAAATATATTGTAGACTATGCTACAACAACAGACCGCTCATATCAGTTGGTAAACGATTTTTATTATGCGTTTTATTTTTATCCAGCAGTAAACTTTTACTTTCACTTTTGACATTCGAGTAGGTCTACAACTTACCGCTTTGGCTCTGAACAATACATTCCGTCGARAAATAAAAAACAAKTAACATAAACGTATACATCTTGTAAACTACGTTTTTACAGTTTCCTTGAGAGGTACAGTATATGTTCGAGGTACAGCAACKGAATACCCCCAACCTTCACAAAGTCCGGTCTGTTACAACCGATTACTGCCGCGTTCAAGTACTAGTCGGAAATGGGACTTTTCTGCCTCGCTAACTGGTTGTAGTTATAAACGTRCCGTGTWCAATGTTAGCAAATTGGACATTTTAGTTTCCTAGTTGCCAACTAGCGTGTGAACGCGGCATAATTCGATTTTATTCATCCAATGATTTTTGAGGACTGAATAACGTGGCCTGTTATCAGGTAAAATAGACGAATATACGTTTCAGTGGCTGTGAAGCCTATTTGTTTCCCTTATTGGTGTCAAATCAAACTTTGTCACATGCGCCGAATAAAGTGTATACCATACCGTGAAATGCTTACTTACAAGCTCTTAAGCTCTTAACCCACAGTGCAGTTCAAGAAAGAGTTAAGAAAAATATTTTCAAAATAAACTAAAGTAAAAAATAAACAAAAGTAACACAATAAAAATAACAATAACGAGGTAATATACAGGGGGTACCAGTACCGAGTCAATGTGCGCCAAGGGTACAGGTTAGTCGAGGTAATTTGTACATGTAGATACGGGTGAAGTGACTGCATAGATAATAAACAGCGAGTAGCAGCAGTGTACAAAACCAACGGGGGTCAATTTAAATAGGTAGAAGCTGTTAAGGAGCCTTTTGGTCCTAGACTTGGTGCTCTGGTACCGCTTGTTGTGTGATAGCAGAGAAAACAGTCTATGACTTGGGTGACTGGAGTCTGACAATTCTTTGGGCTTTCCTCTGACACCGCCTAGTATACAAGTCCTGGATGGCAGGAAGCTTGGCCCCAGTGATGTATTGGGCCCTACGCAYTACCCTCTGTAGTRCTGTATGTTCTATTCCTATTCATTAATTGTGCAGACCTGGAGAAAATATAAACACGATGACAATACTGTTTTCACTGTAGGCTTGCATTGATAAATTCAATCATAGACATCAAATACATCAGATTCATTCACATACCCTCAATCATTTTATAATGTAACAATTATGATAGACTAGATTTTACATTTTGTTTAACGGTTTGGAAGTCTATTTCATGATACATTTCTAATCATAATCTCACAATTGATTGCTCTGACATGTGTCAATCAGTACTTCGCTGCAATTCCAACACGAAACAACTTCTTCTTTTTCTGTTTGCCATGTCAAGTCCTCATTTTATATGGGTAGTTGGATGCATTTGTTTTTTTATGCTTCTTATAGGTATATTGGTATTCAGTTGTGGGTTCTACAAAATATCCTTTGTGCATATAAATTGGTTTGAGCTCACACTATAGATTAAATTAATTACTAAACAGAGCCGTTACCTTCATAAAGGACCGTCCTGTGGCTTTGTAAATTTACATTTTAAGAGTATTGTAGCCTCGGTGAACACATCACAGACAAGCTGAAATGGTCCTCTTACTCAGACAGTGTGGTGAAGCGCAATAGCGCTTCTTTCACCTCAGGAGGCTGAAGAAATTTGGCTTGTCACCCGAAACCCTGACAAACTTTTACAATGCCAATCGAGAGCATCCTGTCGGGCTGTATCACAGCTTGGTACGGCAACAGCACCACCCTCAACCGCAAGGCTCTCCAGGCGGGCAAACTACCTGCCCTCCATGACACCTACAGCACCCGATGTCACAGGAAGGCCAAAAAGATCATCAACGACATCAACCACCCGAGCCACTGCCTGTTCACACCGCTACCATGTAGAAGGCGAGTCAGTACAGGTGCATAAAGCTGGGACCGAGAGACTGAAAAACAGCTTCTATCTCAAAGCCATCAGACTGCTAAACAGCAATCACTACTCAGAGGCTGCTGCCTACATTGAGACTCAATCACTGGCCACTTCAACAAATGGATCACTAGTCACTTTATACAATGTCACAAATAATGCACTTAATAATGTTACATATCTATATACTCATATCACATGTATATACTGTATTTCATACCATCTATTGCACCTTGTCTAATGCCGCTCGCCATCGTTCATCCATATACTTAAATGTACATATCTCATTCACCCCTTTAGATTTGCGTGTATTAGTAGTTGTTGGGGAATTGTTAGATTACTTGTTAGATATTACTGCACTGTAGGAACTAGAAGCACAAGCATTTCGCTACACTCGCATTAACATCGGCTAACCATGTGTATGTGACAAATAAAATTTGATTGGATATTTTGCAGACACTCTTATCAGAGTGACTTACAGTTGTGAGTGCATACATTTTCATACTGCTCCCCTGTGGGAATCGAAACCCACAACCCTGGCGTTGCAAGCACCATGCTCAACCAACTGACACAAAGGACCTCAACCTTAACCTGGTTTGTTAAACCAATCTAGCAAGGTATGAATTATCTGATTGATCGCTGAAGAACTGTATTATCTTATCTGTTAAAAAATGCTTTTAGACAATGAGTAAACAGACAACCTATACATCCATCAGTTAATACAGCCCATTTATTAAAGTACAAAGAGCTCGTAGTCATATTTGTGGTGGGATTCAGATAA
>NC_036869.1:17440664-17447321 GCF_002910315.2 Salvelinus sp. IW2-2015
ATGATCTTACACACATTCCCTGGCACTCAGTGTGTACAATATCATAACAAACACAAGCATCTATACATCTCTAAACTACTTGCGCATATTGATATCATAACAGCCATGACAAACCGTGGAACAAAACAAGTAGGAGCGAGGAATAATCATAAAATGCTTAATTTACCATAGCATTATTATAACTAAAAGTCTATCAGTTCACAGAGCTGTACAGTAAACATGCCTAACATTGACCACGTTTACATGCACACCAATATCCCTTTAATAAGATGGTGCCGGAGAAGAAGGCAAACGTTTTACGTGCCCCCAGCTGATTGTGTTTTTTTTGTTTGTTTATTTGCGTTTTTTGTACATAATGTTGCCGCTACCATCTCTTATGATGGAAAATAACTTCTAGACATCAGGACTGGATTACTCACCATGGACTAGCAGAATCCTTTTTTCCATTCACAACTCTGACGAGCCAGACACCAAGGATATACTGCTTCCTCGGGAACAAGCCCCGATCCCGTCATCTGCGTGAAGAGGAGGCGGAGAAAGAGGGGCCGAAGGGCGGGCTGCCTTCTGAGAATTTGTAGGCGATCTAATAAACCCCCACTTCCCTCCATTCTGCTAGCAAACGTGCAATCTTTGGAGAATAAAAATCGACGAGTTACGAAGAAGATTAAACTACCAACGGGACATTAAAAACTGTAACATCTTATGCTTCACGGAGTCGTGGCTGAACGACAACAACATCAACATTCAGCTGGCTGGTTATGCGATGTACCGGCAGGATAAAACAGCGGTGTCTGGTAAGACAAGGGGCGGCGGACTATGTATTTTTATAAATAACAGCTGGTGCACGATATCTAACTTCTTTGGGACTAAGGGGCAGTATTGAGTAGCTTGGATAATAAGGTGCCCAGAGTAAACTGCCTGCTACTCAGGCCCAAAAGCTAGAATATGCATATAATTAGTAGAGTTGGATAGAAAACACTCTGAAATTTCTAAAACCGTTTGAATTATGTCTGTGAGTATAACAGAACTCATATGGCAGGCAAACTTCCAAACAGGAAGTGAAAATTCTGAAAAGGGTTGATGTGAAAGTCATCGCCTATTCAAATCCCTGTAATTTATGGATCTGTTTGTACTTCATACGCCTTCCACTAGATGTCAACAGTCAGTAGAACGTGGAATGAAGCCTCTAGTGTGATGTGGGGCCGGATGGGAGCTATTTGAGTCACTGGTCTGGCAGATTGCCAGTTCCTGGCCACGCACGATAGCCATGGGATGGCCAGGTGTGCCATTAGTTATACAGACATGAAGAAATGCTCCGGTTGGGACGTTATTGGATATATATGATAACAACATCCTGAAGATTGATTCTCTACTAAATTTGACCAGTTTATTCGACTTGTAATATCACTTTTTGAAGTTTTCGTCCGATGTTTGTCAAGAAAGGAGTCACAAAAAGCAGAAATAGAGATAAAATGAATCACTAACCTTTGATGATCTTCATCAGATGGACTCATAGGACTTCATGTTACACAATACATGTATGTTTTGTTCGATAAAGTTCATATTTATATCAAAAATCTCAGTTTACATTGGCGCGTTATGTTTTGCCTCCAAAACATCCGTGAATTTGCAGAGCCACGTCAATTTACAAAATACTCATCTAAATGTTGATGAAAATACAAGTGTTATGCATGGAATTAAAGATATACTTCTCCTTAACCTTTACAGCCCAGGGGTTCCGCTAGCGGAACACCCACAACATTCCGCTGAAAAGGCAGGCGTGCGAATTCAAAATATTTTTTGAAATATTTCACTTCACATATTAACAAGTCCAATACAGCAAATGAAAGATAAACATCTTGTAAATCTACCCATCGTGTCCGTGGGTTTTACAGCGGAAAACACAACATATATTTATGTTAGAACACCACCAAATCCAAAAAACAGCCATTTTTCCCAGCCAAAGATAGTCACAAAAGCAGAAATAGAGATGAAATGAATCACTAACCTTTGATAATCTTCATCAGATGACACTCGTAGGACATCATGTTACACAATACATTTATGTTTTGTTCGATAATGTGCATATTTATATCCACAAATCTCGGTTTACATTGGCGCCATGTTTAGAAATGGCTCCAAAAATATCCAGAGAAGTTTTAGAGAGCCCACGTCATCTAACAGAAATACTCCATCATAAACTTTGTGAAAGATACATGTTTTACATATAATTAAAGATACAGTTTTTTTTTTTTTTTAAACAGTACTTTTATTGGAATTTCACATTTTCACCCATATTAAGAGATACAACAACAGAGACAAGGCAAAAAAAAACAGCACTCACTTAAACTACCTGCGCATTATATATATATATATATATATACAGTGGGGAGAACAAGTATTTGATACACTGCCGATTTTGCAGGTTTTCCTACTTACAAAGCATGTAGAGGTCTGTAATTTTTATCATAGGTACACTTCAACTATGAGAGACGGAATCTAAAAAAAACAGAAAATCACATTGTATGATTTTTAAGTAATTATTTGCATTTTATTGCATGACATAAGTATTTGATACATCAGAAAAGCAGAACTTCATATTTGGTAAAGAAACTTTGTTTGCAATTACAGAGATCATACGTTTCCTGTAGTTCTTGACTAGGTTTGCACACACTGCAGCAGGGATTTTGGCCACTCCTCCCTATCAGATCTTCTCCAGATCCTTCAGGTTTCGGGCTGTCGCTGGGCAATACGGACTTTCAGCTCCCTCCAAAGATTTTCTATTGGGTTCAGGTCTGGAGACTGGCTAGGCCACTCCAGGACCTTGAGATGCTTCTTACGGAGCCACTCCTTAGTTGCCTATGGCTGTGTGCTTCGTGTCGTTGTCATGCTGGAAGACCCAGCCACGACCCATCTTCAATGCTCTTACTGAGGGAAGGAGGTTGTTGGCCAAGATCTCGCGATACATGGCCCCATCCATCCTCCCCTCAATACGGTGCAGTCGTCCTGTCCCTTTGCAGAAAAGATCCCCAAAGAATGATGTTTCCACCTCCATGCTTCACGTTGGGATGGTGTTCTTGGGTTGTACTCATACTTCTTCTTCCTCCAAACACGGCGAGTGAAGTTAGACCAAAAAGCTCTATTTTTGTCTCATAAGACCACATGACCTTCTCCATTCCTCTTGGATCATCCAGATGGTCATTGGCAAACTCAGACGGGCCTGGACATGCAGCTGGCTTAAGCAGGGGGACCTTGCGTGCGCTGCAGGATTTTATCCATGAGGCGTAGTGTGTTACTAATGGTTTTCTTTGAGACTGGTGTCCCAGCTCTCTTCAGGTCATTG
This sequence comes from Salvelinus sp. IW2-2015, assembly GCF_002910315.2. NCBI lineage: Eukaryota > Metazoa > Chordata > Actinopteri > Salmoniformes > Salmonidae > Salvelinus > Salvelinus sp. IW2-2015. The sequence goes on from NC_036869.1 coordinate 17,444,008, forward strand.
ACCAGGTCTGCCGTGTAGTTCTGGGCTGATCCCTCACCTTCCTCATGATCATTGATGCCCACGAGGTGAAATCTTGCATGGAGCCCCAGACCGAGGTGATGACCGTCATCTTGAACTTCTTCCATTTTCTAATAATTGCGCCAACAGTTGTTCCTTCTCACCAAGCTGCTTGCCTATGATCCTGTGTAGCCCATCCCAGCCTTGTGCAGTCTACAATTTTTACCTGATGTCCTTACACAGCTCTCTGGTCTTGGCATTGTGGAGAGGTTGGATCTGTTTGATTGAGTGTGTGGGACAGGTGTCTTTTATACAGGTAACGAGTTCAAACAGGTGCAGTTAATACAGGTAATGAGTGGAGAACAGGAGGGCTTCTTAAAGAAAAACTAACAGGTCTGTGAGAGCCGGAATTCTTACTGTTTGGTAGGTGATCAAATACTATGTCATGCAATAAATGCAATTAATAAAAATCATACAATGTGATTTTCTGGATTTTTGTTTTAGATTCCGTCTCTCACAGTTGAAGTGTACCTATGATAAAAATGACAGACCTCTACATGCTTTGTAAGTAGGAAACTGCAAATCGCAGTGTATCAAATACTTGTTCTCCCACTGTATATATATATATATATATATATTATCATATAAGATATATATATATATATATATATACATTGACATACACATACATACATACACACACATACATACACATCCACACACACGCACACCATTTTCCTCTCCCCGCTTCTCTCACCCCATCCCCATCATGCGTCTCTCAATACATACATTTTAAAACAAACTTACAAACAGAAATTAAACAAAAAAGCTCAGTTTAAACTAGAAGTTAGGTTCCAGACATGGAACGTACAGTGTAATTCTGAAATACATAGATCACCACCATTCTAAGAGGATCCTTGCAGCATAATAGCTGATACCTCATGTTTAGGTAATTTAGATAGGGTTCCGATACTTGTAGAACTGATCTGTTTTAGAATGCAATGTACATGTCAGATATTCCAGAGGCACCCATTCAAAAAGTATCTTATGCCAATCTTTAATAGAAGGAACCTTATCACTAATCACTGTAAAAGGATGTTTTTCCTTGCTGCAAAGGTAAGGATGTTGTAAAGCCTCCTCTTACCCACAGAAGTAACATGCCTACTAGGGAGACCAGACAGTAAAGAAAGTGGGTCCAAATCTAGATCAACCCCTAGGATCTTTTCAATTTCTTGCAGAACACCAGACCAGTATCTTTGTATCTTGGTACATGACATAAACAATGTGTTAGGGTGCCTGTATCAGTTTTGCATTTAGACACTGAGGAGAAGAGGAAGAGGGGCTAAAGGCATGTCTGCGATTTGGGATATATGCAATCTGTGTATTATTCTTAATTGGATTGCTCTAGTACGATTACATATAGATATTGTTTTTGCATATCACCAAATGTCCTCCCATATCTCTTCGTCAATGTAAACAGCAATTCTTTCTCCCACACTTGTTTCACCCTCTGTGTGTCGACAAGCAGAAAAGGGCCTTAAGCATCATAAAACAGACTTACCAGACATTTTCCTTTGTGGAAAAAAGCATTCTTTTCAATGACAGACATATCAGGGTTACCAATTAAGGTGGTGCTCTTCACAAATATAATGTCTTACTTGTAGGAAGCGGAAAAAGTCCTGCTTTGGGAGTCGATATTTCTCCACCATCTGCTCAATTACAATAAAATCTTATCAGCAAATAAGTCATTTAGTCGCGTATGCCCTTATTAAGCCAAAAGTTAAAGCCAGCATCCAGCAATCCTGGACCAAAATCTGGTTGTTTAAGAATTGGGGTAAGAACAGAGGTTAGTTTGGACCTTCCCAGGAAGCGCTGAACTAACCTCCATACTTTTGAGTGTTGTTAAGTGTAATAGGATTATTGCAGTGATCTTCTACAGACTTGAAACTTCTGAAAAATAAAGAACCTGTAAGGGGTATTTTGAAGGAAGTGTCACGTTTCTGACCTTTATTTCCTTTGTTTTGTCTTTATTTAGTATGGTCAGGGCGTGAGTTGGGTGGGGCAGTCTGTGTGTTTTTCTATGTTGGGGTTTTGTGTTCGGCCTGGTATGATTCTTCTCAATCAGAGGCAGCTGTCAATCGTTGTCCCTGATTGAGAATCATACTTAGGTAGCCTGGGTTCACTTTTGGTTTGTGGGTGTTTGTTTCCGTGTCCAGTGTTTGTCGCCACACGGTACTGTTTCGTTTGATCATCGTTTATTGTTTTTGTTCCTGTGTTCAGTTTTGGATTTATATTAAAAGACATGAACACTTACCACGCTGCGCTTTGGTCCGATCCTTCTACACCACAGACGATCGTTACAAGAAGTCTCAATGTCTAACCATCATCGTTGTGTGATCCAATCAGAAATATATAACATAGGTGGGCACACCACTGATAGACCTGATATTGGGCAGATCCAAGCCCCCCATAGAACTTGGCAGCTGCAATATTGCCATCTTAAGTCTTGCTTGTTGCGTTTACTCCATATAAAGGAACTTAGCCATCCATTTACATCCTTTATTACCTTATTGGAGAGTAATACTGGGATCATTTGGATTGGGTAAAGTAGTCTAGGTAAAATGTTCATTTTCAAGAGGGATATTTAACCGCAACCAAGAAATTGGGAGAGTCTTATTGTTCAAACAAGGGAACAAAATTGGCTTTGTACATTTGCTGGAATTTAGGAGTTACAAAATACCCAGATACGTAAAACCTAAGGGAGACCATTTAAAAGGGAAGGAGGGAGAAGTATTAGGTACAGAGTGAAGGTTACCAAGTGGCATAGCCTCTGATTTGTTAAGTTAATCTTGTAGCCTGAGAATTCGCTGAATAATTCAATAATATTAATAAGAGATGTAGTTGAAGTCTCGGGACTAGAGATTGAATATCAGGACATCATCAGCATACAAGCTTATTTTATGGTGAACATCCCAATGAGCAGCCCTGTATAGCAGGCGTTACCCTGATGGCCTCGGCCAGTGGTTCCATAACGAGTGCAAATAGGAGAGGGGACAAAGGACAGCCCTCTCTGGTACCTCTGTATATAGAGAAGCTATTTGACCTTAGCCCATTAGTAAGGACAGCAGCCTGAGGATCATCATATAAAACTTTCACCCATTTTATAAAGTTGTCCCCTAGACAAATTTATTTAGAGCAAAGAATAGGTAAGACATCCACAGATCAAATGCTTTCTCAGCATCTAGGGAGAGCACAAGACATCCTAGCACTTTGTTGGTAGGCTTGAATTACATTAAGAAGCCGCCTGACATTGTTGC
>NC_036869.1:17447346-17459238 GCF_002910315.2 Salvelinus sp. IW2-2015
GTCGTATGATGTATCTTTGATGAACAGATTACTGTTGTACTATAATTAAAATTTACAGTTTTTTTTTTTTTTAACAGTACTTTTATTGGAATTTCACCATTTTCACCCATATTAGAGAGTACAACAACAGAGACAAGGCAAAAAAAACAGCACTCACTTACACTACCTGCGCATATAATATATATATATATATATACAGTGGGAGAACAAGTATTGATACACTGCCGATTTTGCAGGTTTTCTCTCAAACGCATGTAGAGGTCTGTAATTTTATCATAGGTACACTTCAACTTGTGAGAGACGGTCTAAAAAAAAGAAATCACATTGTATGTATAAGTAATTAATTGCATTTATTGCATGACATAAGTATTTGATACATCAGAAAAGCAGAACTTCATATTTGGTACAGAAACCTTTGTTTGCAATTACAGAGATCATACGTTTCCTGTAGTTCTTGACAGGTTTGCACACACTGCAGCAGGATTTTGGCCCACTCCTCCCTACAGATCTTCTCCAGATCCTTCAGGTTTCGGGCTGTCGCTGGGCAATACGGACTTTCAGCTCCCTCCAAAGATTTTTCATTGGGTTCAGGTCTGGAGACTGGCTAGGCCACTCCAGGACCTTGAGATGCTTCTTAGGAGCCACTCCTTAGTTGCCATGGCTGTGTGTTCGTGTCGTTGTCATGCGGAAGACCCAGCCACGACCCATCTTCAATGCTCTTACTGAGGGAGGGAGGTGTTGGCCAAGATCTCAGCGATACATGGCCCCATCCATCCTCCCCTCAATACGGCAGTCGTCCTGTCCCTTTGCAGAAGCATCCCCAGAAATGATGTTTCCACCTCCATGCTTCACGTTTGGGATGGTGTTCTTGGTTGTACTCATCTTCTTCTTCCTCCAAACACGGCGAGTGGAGTTAGACCAAAAAGCTCTTTTTTGTCTCATCAGACCACATGACCTTCTCCCATTCCTCCTCTGGATCATCCAGATGTCATTGGCAAACTTCAGACGGCCTGGACATGCCTGGCTTAGAGGGGGACCTTGCGTGCGCTGCAGGATTTTAATCCATGACGGCGTAGTGTGTTACTAATGGTTTTCTTTGAGACTGTGGTCCCAGCTCTCTCAGGTCATTGACCAGGCCTGCCGTTAGTTCTGGCTGATCCCTCACCTTCCTCATGATCATTGATGCCCACGAGGTGAAATCTTGCATGGAGCCCCAGACCAGACCGTCATCTTGAACTTCTTCCATTTTCTAATATGCGCCAACAGTTGTTTCTTCTCACCAAGCTGCTTGCCTATGTCTTGTAGCCCATCCCAGCCTTGTGCAGGTCTACAGATTTTATCCCTGATGTTCCTACACAGCTCTCTGGTCTTGGCATTGTGGAGAGGTTGGAATCTGTTTGATTGAGTGGTGGACAGGTGTCTTTTATACAGGTAACGAGTTCAAACAGGTGCAGTTAATCAGGTAATGAGTGGAGAAACGAGGTCTTAAAGAAAACTAACAGGTCTGTGAGAGCCGGCGTTTACTGGTTGGTAGGTGATCAAATACTTATGTCATAATAAATGCATAATAAAAAATCATACAATGTGATTTTCTGGATTTTTGTTTTAGATTCCGTCTCTCACAGTTGAAGTGTACCTATGATAAAAATACAGACCTCTACATGCTTTGTAAGTAGGGAAAACCTGCAAAATCGGCAGTGTATCAAATACTTGTTCTCCCACTTATATATATATATAATATATATTATACATATATAGATATATATATATATATATATATTACATTGACATACACATACATACATACACACACATACATACACATCCACACACGCACCCCATTTTCCGCTCCCCGCTTCTCTCACCCCATCCCCATCATGCGTCTCTCAATACATACATTTTAAACAAACTTACAAACAGAAATTAACAAAAAAGCTCAGTTTAACAAGAAGTTAGGTTCCACACATGGAACGTACAGTGTAATTCTGAAATACATAGATCACCACCATTCTAAGAGGATCCTTGCAGCATAATAGCTGATACCTCATGTTCTAGGTAATTTAGATAGGGTTCCCATACTTGTAGAACTTATCTGTTTTAGAATGCAATGTACATGTCAGATATTTCCAGAGGCACCCATTCCAAAAGTATCTTATGCCAATCTTTAATAGAAGGAACCTTATCACTAATCACTGTAAAAGGATGTTTTTCCTTGCTGCAAAGGTAAGGATGTTGTAAAGCCTCCTCTTACCCACAGAAGTAACATGCCTACTAGGGAGACCCAACAGTAAAGAAAGTGGGTCCAAATCTAGATCAACCCCTAGGATCTTTTCAATTTCTTGCAGAACACCAGACCAGTATCTTTGTATCTTGGTACTGATCCATAAAGCATGGTTAGGGTGCCTGTATCAGTTTTGCATTTAAGACACTGAGGGAGAGAGAAGAGGGGCTAAAGGCATGTCTGCGATTTGGGATATATGCAATCTGGTGTATTATTCTTAATTGGATTGCTCTAGTACGATTACATATAGATATTGTTTTGCATATCACCAATTGTCCTCCCATATCTCTTCGTCAATAGTAACAGACAATTCTTTCTCCCACACTTGTTTCACCCTCTGTGTGTCGACACAGCAGAAAAGGGCCTTAAGCATCATAAAACAGACTTACAGACATTTTCCTTTGTGGAAAAAAGCATTCTTTTCAATGACAGACATATCAGGGTTACCAATTAAGGTGGTGCTCTTCACAATATAATGTCTTACTTGTAGGAAGCGGAAAAAGTCCTGCTTTGGGAGTCGATATTTCTCCACCATCTGCTCAAATTACAATAAAATCTTATCAGCAAATAAGTCATTTAGTCTGCGTATGCCCTTATTAAGCCAAAAGTTAAAGCCAGCATCCAGCAATCCTGGACCAAAATCTGGGTTGTTAAGAATTGGGGTAAGAACAGAGGTTAGTTTGGACTCCCAGGAAGCGCTGAACTAACCTCCATACTTTTGAGTGTGTAAGTGTAATAGGATTATTCCAGTGATCTTCTACAGACTTGAAACTTCTGAATAAAAGAACCTGTAAAGGTGGTATTTTGAAAGAGAAGTGTCACGTTTCTGACCTTTATTTCCTTTGTTTTGTCTTTATTTAGTATGGGCAGGGCGGAGTTGGGGTGGCAGTCTGTGGTGTTTTTCTATGTTGGGGTTTTGTGTTCGGCCTGGTATGACTTCTCAATCAGAGGCAGCTGTCAATCGTTGTCCCTGATTGAGAATCATACTTAGGTAGCCTGGTTTCACTTTTGGTTTGTGGGTGTTTGTTTCCGTGTCCAGTGTTTGTCGCCACACGGTACTGTTTCGTTTGATCATCGTTTATTGTTTTTGTTCCTTGGTTCAGTTTTGGATTTATATAAAGACATGAACCATTACCACGCTGCGCTTTGGTCCGATCCTTCTACCACCACAGACGATCGTTACAAGAAGTCTCAATGTCTAACCATCATCGTTTGTGGATCCAATCAGAAATATAACATAGTGGGCACACCACTGATAGAACCTGATATTGGGCAGATCCAAGCCCCCCATAGAACTTGGCAGCTGCAATATTGCCATCTTAAGTCTTGGCTTGCGTTTACTCCATATAAAGAAACTTAGCCATCCATTTACATCCTTTATTACCTTATTGGAGAGTAATACTGGGTCATTTGGATTGGGTAAAGTAGTCTAGGTAAAATGTTCTTTTCAAAAGGGATATTCTACCCAACCAAGAAATTGGGAGAGTCTTATTGATCAAACAAGGGAACAAAATTGGCTTTGTACATTTGCTGGAATTTAGGAGTGTACAAATATACCCAGATACGTAAAACCTAAGGGAGACCATTTAAAAGGGAAGGAGGAGAAAGTATTAGGTACAGAGTGAAGGTTACCAAGTGGCATAGCCTCTGATTTAGTTTAGTTAATCTTGTAGCCTGAGAATTCGCTGAATAATTAATAATATTAATAAGAGATGTAGTGAGAGTCTCGGGACTAGAGATGAATATCAGGACATCATCAGCATACAAGCTTATTTTATGGTGAACATCACCAATGGCAGCCCCTGTATAGCAGGCGTTACCCTGATGGCCTCGGCCAGTGGTTCCATAACGAGTGCAAATAGGAGAGGGGACAAAGACAGCCCTCTCTGGTACCTCTGTATATAGAGAAGCTATTTGACCTTAGCGCCATTTGTAAGGACAGCAGCCTGAGGATCATCATATAAAACTTTCACCCATTTTATAAAGTTGTCCCCTAGACCAAATTTATTTAGAGCAAAGAATAGGTAAGACCACTCCACACGATCAAATGCTTTCTCAGCATCTAGGAGAAGCACAAGACCATCCGCACTTTGTTGGTAGGCTTGAATTACATTAAGAAGCCGCCTGACATTGTTGCATGACTTACGGCCTTAACGAAGCCAGTTTGGTCTCCTTTCACAATTAGTTGGCAGTGAGTCTCTATATTGGGCTCGAATTTTAGAAAGTAATTTTCTAATCCACATTCAGAGGGAAATTGGTCGTACGAGGAACAAAGACACTGGACATTTTCCCTTTTTGAGAATAAGTGATATGTTGGCTTCTCTCAGCGTTTGAGGGAGCTGGTCATTTGAAATGAGTGGTTAAACATATCACGCAATGGCTCAAGGATCAGGCCATGGAACTCTTTATAGAACTCACTACAAAACCCGTCTGGTCCTGGGCCTTACCATTTTGCAGATTCTTAATTGCGAACATTATCTCTTCCTCGGTAATAGGCATTCAGGAGAGACCTCTGTTCTTCGGAATAGTAGGAGCTCAATCTAGAAAATAAAGTTCTCCCATTAATTTGGGTGCATCATTGGCAGTTCTGAGGCATAAAGATTTGCATAAGATTTCTTAAATGGTCATTTATCAATTTATTTTCATATAAATGATTGCCATCAGAATCAGTAAAAGTAGCAATTGACTGTGAGTCAGCGTCTCTTTTTAGCTAGGTACGCCAAGTACTTTCCTGGCTTATCGCCATGTTCATATAGCTTTTGCCTGTGACAAATCTCATTTTCTTTTCAGTGTTCTGTGTTAGGAGAGAGTCCAACGTTGATCTAAAGAACTGATATTCCTTAATAGGGCAGGAGTGGGAGTTTTAATATAGTCCTTCTCTTTAGTTCCTAATTCACCCTCTAACAGTTTTTGCTTTTTCACGCTTTTTCCGCCTCTTAGTGGCTGTGTATGACATAATCAGACCCCTGGGTTACGCTTTACAGGGTTTCCCAAAGGAGCGAGGTTATCTGTGATTGAGAGTTAATAGAGAAAATGCTTTAAACTCTGTAATTAAAATATGATGTGAATGTATGGTCTTTAAGATGGTTGTATTCAACCTCCAATGTCTTGACAAGATTGAATGCCCGTTGAGTTTTATGTCCAGACACCTCTGCATGATCAGATATGGACTATGCTTCCTATCCTAGCGGATAAAACAGACTGCAAAGACGTCCTGGGCATAAAAAGTTATCTATTCTAGTCTGACATCCATGAGGGGCAGAGAAAAAAGTGAACTCTCTGTTGGAGGGGTGAAAAGTTTCTAAACATCAGCATACCCCAGATCATCCAAAATAGCTTTAAGTGACTTAGCTCGAGGAGAGAGTGAAGCTATACCGCTGGGAAACTTATCAATAAGGGGTTCAACAACAATTAAAATCTCCTCCAACCACTGCAGTGTCTGAGTTTAATTCTGAAAAGTCTAGAAATACCTTAGTGAGGAAATCAGGGGGTGGGCAGGGGGAAGTAAATATTCATTATGGAGATGTCTGCCCTTGTAAAGTACCATTAAATTATACAAAGCGACCAAATTTATCTTTCACCACAATTCAAGACCTTAAGTGGTAAGTTCTTTTTCACAATAATTGCTACACCTCTACTTCTGGATGTAAATGATGAGAAAAACACTTGACCAAACCCCCCCTGTTTGTAATTTCAGATGCTCCTTATCATCCAAATGAGTTTCTTGCAACAGGGCAATATCAATATTTTCTTTTTCAAAAAAGAAGGTACCTTCTTCTTTTAATGAGTTATGGCTCCCTCTAATGTTCCATGTACATACACACAGTCTGTACCTGCCATTGCACTTTGACGTTCAATACCAGACTGAATCCTACTGTAAAAGTGGGATGGGTACCTTTTTCCATGTGTTGAACTCTTCTTCTATCTCACCGAGCATAAACAACGATATGAACCCTGAACTCGAACTATACTAAACCCAAAAATTAAACATGTAAAGATCCAAAAGGGGGTTTTCCCACTAGCTTAACATGCAGGGGATTTCAACTTTCCAATGTAGACTCTTAAGTCGCATTGCACTCAATAGCCTCATCCTTTATACATATGGAAATGAAAATCAATATATGAAGATTGAGGCTCTTCCACTAAAACCAAGCTGGGCACCAATATAGATCACCCATATCTCAGCCTGAGCTATTATTTAGCAAGAAAAATAATAAATACGAATATACTGAACCGGAGCACGTGAGAACTCACACCACGTTTTCATGATCAGATTCAAATAAAATAAAAAGTTATCCAATGCTGCGGAGGTGCAGCTTAAATTATTTACCCGAGAGAGTCAATAAGCGCAGCAGCCTTCTCAGGTGTGTAGAGTTTCTTAGGCGATCCGTTGACCATAATCTTCAATGTGGCCGGGTACAGCAGTGCGTAGTCATCTTCATTCTCTTGAGTCGAGCCTTCCTCATCAAACCCTTTGCGTCTTCGTACAACCGCTGTGGAGTAATCATTGAAGAATGAGACTTTGGACCTTTACGTTGACTACCGTCAGAGCGATGTTTCTACGCATCCATAACGCTGCTTGTCGTGAAGTTGTGGAACTTTATAACCACTGGCCGTGGCGCTGGTTGGGACCAGGTATCGGTGCTTGAGAGCGATGGCTCTGTCAGCTTCACACGACCAGCTTCACACAACCAGCCTTAGTGTCCATTTGTAGGTAGTCAGGGATCCATTCCTCAAAATTTTTTACTGAACGTGTCCCTTCAGAATTTTCCGGGAGTCCCTCAACACGGATATTGCATCTGCGTCCTCAATTATCCAATGTCGTCAATGTGCTCCGCCATTTCGCACACTGTTTCTCAAGTCTTTTATCTTAGTGTCCATAGATGTAGTTGAAGCTTCGACTGTAGCAATCTTTCCTTTCCGCCTCACAACACGTTTGACAACCTCTGTAGTTCAGCTGAATGGCCTGCTATTGCTTCCAAGCCGTTCTTATCTTAACATCGATCACTTTAGTATGTTATCGTCATCTTTTGAATCACCAGGTCCATTGTGCCTGGATCCGCAATGGTGTTAGCTCCTAACGTAAGCTAGCCCTCCTGCACATCTACAGGGATGGTGGTGTTTGGTCGAGTTCTTAGTAGTTCTGTTGGCATGTTGTCGGAGATTTTTGAGAAATACCGCCAATTCTACACTTTTTCAAGCTAGGAGGATAATGAAAAATATAAAATTTACGAATGCCACGGAGTCGCCGAAACACAGGTTCTCTCTAACGTGCCATTTTGTCCCCCGATACACTGGTTCTTAATGCAACCGCTGTGTCAGATTTTAAATTTTTTTTTTTGTAAAAAGCACACCATGCAATAATCTGAGACGGCGCTCAAATATAAATAAAATTCTCCGCCATGTTGGAGTCAAGAATACGAAATTACATCATAAATATTCCCTTACCTTTGATTATCTTCATCAGAATGCAATGCCAGGATCCTATTTCCACAATAAATCGTTTTTTTGTTTGATAATGTCCAATACTTAGTTCATATTAGCAACTTTAGCTAGCATGTGTATACACGTGTCCAACACCGGCGCAATATGAAGTCTTTGGCTGGAAAAATGGCTGTGTTTTTCTGTGACTAGGTACTGACCTAACATAATCGCATGGTATGCTTTCGTCGTAAAGCCTTTTTGAAATCGGACACTGTGGTGGGATTAACAACACGTGTATCTTTAAAATGGTGTATAATACTTGTATATTTGAGGAATTTTAATTATGAGATTTCTGTTGTTTGAATTTGGCACTGGCTGTTGTCAACTCAATCCCATTAACGGGATTTGAGCCAAAAGAAGCTAAGGAAGTCTCAAGCTATTGCTCATCTGAGGTAGAGTATCTCATGATAAGCTCTAGACCACACTACCTACAGAGTTTTCATCTGTATTCTTCGTAGCTTACTACATACCACCACAGTCAGAAGCTGGCACTAAGACAGCATTGAATGAGCTGTATTCCGCCATAAGCAAACAAAGAAAACGCTCACCCAGAGGCGGCACTCCTAGTAGCCGGGGACTTTAATGCAGGGAAACTTAAATCTGTTTTACCAAATTCCTATCAGCATGTTAAATGTGCAACCAGAGAAGAAAATAAACTCTGGACCACCTTTACTCCACACACAGAGATGCATACAAAGCTCTCCCTTGTCCTCCATTTGGCAAATCTGACCATAATTCTATCCTCCTGATTCCTGCATACAAGCAAAAATTAAAGCAGAAATCACCTGTGACTACATCAATAAATAAGTGATCAGATGAAGCAGATGCTAAGCTACAGGGCTGTTTTGCTAGCACAGACTGGAATATGTTCCGGGATTCCTCTGATGGCATTGAGGAGTACACCACATCAGTCATTGGCTTCATCAGTAAGTGCATCGATAACGTCATCCCCACAGTGACCGTACGTACATACCCCAACCAGAAGCCATGGATTACAGGCAGCATCCACAGTGAGCTAAAGGCTAGAGCTGTCGCTTTCAAGGAGGTAAACATTCACAAGGCCACAGGGCCAGACGGATTACCAGGACGTGTACGGTGAGCATGCGCTGACCAACTGTCAATTGTCTTCACTGACATTTTCAACTTCTCCCTGTTCAAGTCTGTAATACCAACATCTTTTAAGCAGACCACCATAGTGCTCAAGAACATTAAGGTAACCTGCCTAAATGCCTACCGACCCGTACCACTCACGTCTGTAGCCATGAAGTGCTTTGAAAGGCTGGTCATGGCTCACATCAACACCATCATCCCAGAAACCAACACCAATTTGCATACCGCCACAACAGATCCACAGATGATGCACTCTATTGCACTCAACACTGCCCTTTCCCACCTGGACAAAAGGAACACCTACAGTGGGGAGAACAAGTATTTGATACACTGCCGATTTTGCAGGTTTTCCTACTTACAAAGCATGTAGAGGTCTGTAATTTTTATCATAGGTACACTTCAACTGTGAGAGACGGAAATCCAGAAAATCACATTGTATGATTTTTAAGTAATTAATTTGCATTTTATTGCATGACATAAGTATTTCAGTGGAAATGCTTACTTACGAGCCCTAACCAACAATGCAGTTTCAAAAAAATACAGATAAGAATAAGAAATAAAACAAGTAATTAAAGAGCAGCAGTAAATAACAATAGCGAGACTATATTCAGGGTGTACCGATACAGAGGCAATGTGCGGGGGCACCGGTTAGTTGAGTAGTATGTACATGTAGGTAGAGTTATTAAAGTGACTATATATAGATACAACAGAGAGTAGCAGTGGTGTAAAGAATGGGGGCAATGCAAATAGTTTGGGTAGCCATTTGACTGATGTTCAGGAGTCTTATGCTTGGGGGTAGAAGCTGTTTAAAAGCTTCTTGGACCTAGATTTGGCGCTACGGTACTGCTTGCCGTGCGGTAGCAGAGAGAACGGTCTATGACTAGGGTGGCTGGAGTCTTTGACAATTTTAGGACCTTCCTCTGACACCACCTGGTATAGAGGTCCTGGATGGCAGGAAGCTTGGCCCCAGTGATGTACTGGGCCTTGCGGTCGGAAGCGGAGCAGTTGCCATACCAGGCAGTGATGCAACCAGTCAGGATGCTCTCAATGGTGCAGTTGTAGAACCTTTTGAGGATCTGAGGACCCATGCAAGTCTTTCAGTCTCCTGAGGGGGGATAGGTTTTGTCGTGCACTCTTCACGACTGTCTTGGTGTGTTGGACACTGTTTGTTTGTAATGTGGACACCAAGGAACTTGAACTCTCAACCTGCTGCACTGCAGCCCCGTTGATGAGAATGGGGCGTGTTCGGTCCTCTTCCTGTAGTCCACAATCATCTCCTTTGTCTTGATCACGTTGAGGGGAGGTTGTTGTCCTGGCTCAACACGGCCAGGTCTCTGACCTTCTCCCTATTGGCTGTCTCGTCGTTGTTGGTGATCAGGCTACCACTGTTGTGTCATCTGCAAATTTAATTATAGTGTTGGAGTCGTGCCTGGCCGTGTAGTCATGAGTGAACAGGGAGTACAGGAGGGGACTGAGCATGCCCCGCTGAGGGGCCCCAGTGTAGAGGATCAGCGTGGCGGATGTGTTGTTACCTACCCTTACCACCTGGGGGCCCGTCAGGAAGTCCAGGATCCAGTTGCAGAGGGAGGTGTTTAGTCCCAGGGTCCTTAGCTTATTGATGAGCTTTGAGTGCACTATGTTGTTGTACGCTGAGCTGTCGTCAATGAATAGCATTCTCACATACAGTGGGGAGAACAAGTATTCCTACTTACAAAAGCATGTAGAGGTCTGTATTTTTATCATAGGTACACTTCAACTGTGAGAGACGGAATCTAAAACAAAATCCAGAAATACATTGTATGATTTTAAGTAATTGCATGACATGAGTATTTGATCACCTACCAACCAGTAAGAATTCCGGCTCTCACAGACCTGTTAGTTTTTCTTTAAGAAGCCCTCCTGTTCTCCACTCATTACCTGTATTAACTGCACCTGTTTGAACTCGTTACCTGTATAAAAGACACCTGTCACACACTCAATCAAACAGACTCCAATCTCTCCACAATGGCCAAGACCAGAGAGCTGTGTAAGAAACATCAGGGATAAAACTGTAGACCTGCACAAGGCTGGGATGGGCTACAAGACAATAGGCAAGCAGCTTGGTGAGAAGCCAACAACTGTTGGCGCAATTATTAGAAAATGGAAGAAGTTCAAGATGAGGTTGGTCTGGGGCTCCATGCAAGTCTCACCTCGTGGGCATCAATGATCATGAGGAAGGTGAGGGTCAGCCAGAACTACACGAGGACCTGGTCAATGACCTGAAGAGAGCTGGGACCACAGTTCAAAGAAACCATTAGTAAACACTACGCGTCATGGATTAAAATCCTGCAGCGCACGCAAGGTCCCCTGCTCAAGCCAGCGCATGTCCAGGCCGTTCTGAAGTTTGCCAATGACTATCTGGATGATCCAGAGAGGAATGGGAGAAGGTCATGTGGTCTGATGAGACAAAAATAGAGCTTTTTGGTCTAAACTCCACTCACCGTGTTTGGAGGAAGAAGAAGGATGAGTACAACCCAAGAACACATCCCAAACGTGAAGCATGGAGGTGGAAACATCATTCTTGGGGATGCTTTTCTGCAAAGGGACAGGACGACTGCACCGTATTGAGGGGAGGATGGATGGGCCATGTATCGTGAGATCTTGGCCAACAACTCCTTCCCTCAGTAAGAGCATTGAAGATGGGTCGTGGCTGGGTCTTCCAGCATGACAACGACCCGAACACACAGCCAGGGAACTAAGGAGTGCCTCATAAGAAGCATTTCAAGGTCTGGAGTGGCCTACGCAGTCTCCAGACCTGAACCCAATAGAAATCTTTGGAGGGAGCTGAAAGTCCGTATTGCCCAGCGACAGCCCCGAAACCTGAAGGATCTGGAGAAGTCTGTATGGAGGAGTGGGCCAAAATCCTTGCTGCAGTGTGTGCAAACCTGGTCAAAGACTACAGGAAACTTATGATCTCTGTAATTGCAAACAAAGGTTTCTGTACCAATATGAAGTTCTGCTTTTCTGATGTATAATAT
>NC_036869.1:17460685-17462489 GCF_002910315.2 Salvelinus sp. IW2-2015
ATACTGTGAGAGACGGAATCTAAAACAAAAATCCAGAAAATCACATTGTATGATTTTAAGTAATTGCATGACATGAGTATTTGATCACCTACCAACCAGTAAGAATTCCGGCTCACAGACCTGTTAGTTTTTCTTTAAGAAGCCCTCCTGTTCTCCACTCATTACCTGTATTAACTGCACCTGTTTGAACTCGTTACCTGTATAAAAGACACTGTCCACACACTCAATCAAACAGACTCCAATCTCTCCACAATGGCCAAGACCAGAGAGCTGTGTAAGAACATCAGGGATAAAACTGTAGACCTGCACAAGGCTGGATGGGCTACAAGACAATAGGCAAGCAGCTTGGTGAGAAGCCAACAACTGTTGGCGCAATTATTAGAAATGGAAGAAGTTCAAGATGGACGTGGTTTGGTCTGAAGTGTACCTATGATAAAAAATACAGACCTCTACATGCTTTGTAAGTAGGAATACTTGTTCTCCCCACTGTATGTGAGAATGCTATTCATTGACGACAGCTCAGCGTACAACAACATAGTGCACTCAAAGCTCATCAATAAGCTAAGGACCCTGGGACTAAACACCTCCCTCTGCAACTGGATCCTGGACTTCCTGACGGGCCACCCCCAGGTGGTAAGGGTAGGTAACAACACATCCGCCACGCTGATCCTCTACACTGGGGCCCCTCAGCGGGGCATGCTCAGTCCCCTCCTGTACTCCCTGTTCACTCATGACTACACGGCCAGGCACGACTCCAACACTATAATTAAATTTGCAGATGACACAACAGTGGTAGGCCTGATCACCAACAACGACGAGACAGCCAATAGGGAGAAGGTCAGAGACCTGGCCGTGTTGAGCCAGGACAACAACCTCTCCCTCAACGTGATCAAGACAAAGGAGATGATTGTGGACTACAGGAAGAGGACCGAACACGCCCCATTCTCATCAACGGGGCTGCAGTGCAGCAGGTTGAGAGCTTCAAGTTCCTTGGTGTCCACATTACAAACAAACATGGTCCAAGCACACCAAGACAGTCGTGAAGAGTGCACGACAAAACCTATCCCCCCTCAGGAGACTGAAAAGACTTGGCATGGGTCCTCAGATCCTCAAAAGGTTCTACAACTGCACCATTGAGAGCATCCTGACTGGTTGCATCACTGCCTGGTATGGCAACTGCTCCGCTTCCGACCGCAAGGCCCAGTACATCACTGGGGCCAAGCTTCCTGCCATCCAGGACCTCTATACCAGGTGGTGTCAGAGGAAGGTCCTAAAAATTGTCAAAGACTCCAGCCACCCTAGTCATAGACCGTTCTCTCTGCTACCGCACGGCAAGCAGTACCGTAGCGCCAAATCTAGGTCCAAGAAGCTTTTAAACAGCTTCTACCCCCAAGCCATAAGACTCCTGAACATCTAGTCAAATGGCTACCCAAACTATTTGCATTGCCCCCATTCTTTACACCACTGCTACTCTCTGTTGTCATCTATATATAGTCACTTTAATAACTCTACCTACATGTACATACTACCTCAACTAACCGGTGCCCCCGCACATTGCCTCTGTATCGGTACACCCCTGAATATAGTCTCGCTATTGTTATTTTACTGCTGCTCTTTAATTACTTGTTTTATTTCTTATTCTTATCTGTATTTTTTTGAAACTGCATTGTTGGTTAGGGGCTCGTAAGTAAGCATTTCACTGTAAGGTGTTGTATTCGGCGCATGTGACTAATAAAATTGTATTTTATTTCATTTACATGTAAACAGGAGTAATAGTGACCAGTAGCAGGATAAATTCCAGTCA
>NC_036869.1:17467939-17529355 GCF_002910315.2 Salvelinus sp. IW2-2015
ATTAACACGTGTCACATATCAGTTTGCAAACAATGTAAAATATATATATATATCATTGAGTTAATAAAGCCGCATACAAACAGGCAGCTCCGAAACGCTGGTGTTTCTGCCTAGCTCAGTGCTTTCTGTGGTGGTGGGGCAGGCCAACAGAAAATAGGAGCATTGCACCGTGATTGGCTCAACATTGCACTGTAATTGGCTCAGTGTTCTGTCACTCATAGGGACACTACATCACCCGCCTTTAGTAAGGGTAGACATCAAGAATGTGAGCCCGTTGGGTCATTCCATAGACTTAGATTAGAAGTGCCCTTCCAAGAAGAATCAAGGTCATTGGCCACAGATAAAATGGCATCAAATCATGTTATATCTACAGTAGCTTTGACTGGACTGTCAATATCTTACTTTCAAAATCTTAGCTTGCGGTCATCATGAATCAAGTAGACAATCTACTGGCAAATCCTTTTTAGTCCTTGTCATATGAAAATAAATAATGAAGTAATCTGTGGAATTTCCAGCCTTCTTAATGCATTTGAGACAATCTGTTTCGTTGTGACAAGGTAGGGGTGGTATACAGAAGATAGCCCTATTTGGTAAAATACCAAGTCCATAATATGGCAAGAACAGCTAAAATAAGCAAAGAGAAATGGCAGTCCATCATTACTTTAAGATATGAAGGTCAGTCAATCCGGAAAGTTTCAAGAACTTTGAAAGTTTCTTCAAGTGCAGTCGCAAATACCATCCAGTGCTATGATGAAACTGGCTCATGAGGACCGCCACAGGAAAGGAAGACCCAGAGTTACCTCTGCTGCAGAGGATAAGTTCATTAGTTACTAACCTCAGAAATTGCAGCCCTAATAAATGCTTCACCGAGTTCAAGTAACAGAGACACATCAACATCACCTGTTCAGAGGAGACTGCGTGCATCAGGCCTTCTTGCTCAAATTGCTGCAAAGAAACCACTACCAAAGGACACCAATAAGAAGAGACTTGCCTGGGCCAAGAAACACGAGCAATGGACAATAGACCGGTGGAAATCTGTCCTTTGGTCTGATGAGTCCATATTTGAGATTGTGGGTTCCAACCACTGTGTTTTTATGAGACGCAGAGCAGGTGAACGGATGATCTCCGCATGTGTGGTTCCCACCGTGAAGCATGTTAGAGCAGGTGTGATGGTGATTTATATAGAATTCAAGGCACACTTAACCAGCATGGCTACCACAGGATTCTGCAGCAATACGCCATCATATCTGGTTTGCGCTTAGTGGGACTATCATTTGTTTACAACATGATAATGACCCAACACACCTCTAGGCTGTGTAAAGGGTATTTGACCAAGAAGGAGAGTGATGGAGTGCTGCATCAGATGACCTGGCCTCCACAATCACCCAACCTCAACCAATTTGAGATGGTTGGGATGAGTTGGACCGCAGAGTGAAGAAAAGCAGCCAACAAGTGCTCAGTATATGTGGGAACTCCTTCAAGACTGTGGGAAAGCATTCCAGGTGAAGCTGGTTGAGAGAATGTGACTGTGCAACGCTGTCATCAAGGCAGAGGTGGCTACTTTGAGATCTAAAATCTATTTTCATTTGTTTAACACTTTTTTGCTAACTACATGATTCCATGTGTTATTTCATAGTTTTGATGTCTTCACTATTATTCTACAATGTAGAAAATAGTAAAAATAAAGAAAAACCCTTGAATGATAGTGTGTCCAAACTTTTGACTTGTACTGTATTTATACAAAAGTATTCCTTCAGAAACTTTGCTATGAGACTCGAAATTGAGCTCAGGTGATCCTGTTTCCATTGATCATCCTTGATGTTTCTCCAACCTGTTGGAGTCTACCTGTGTAAATTCAATTGGACATGATTTGGAAAGTCAAACACCTGTCTATATAAAGGTCCCACAGTTGACAGTGCATGTCAGAGAAAAAACCAAGCCATGAGGTTGAAGGAATGGTGCACTTCACAAAATAGATGGCATCACGAGGGAGGAAAATTATGTGGATATATTTGAAGCAACATCTCAAGACATAAGTCAGGAAGTTAAAGCTTGGTCGGCAAATGGGTTCTCAAATGAGACAATGACCAAAGCATACTTCCAAAGTTTGCAAATCGAGCTATAAGGAGCAACAAGTCAATGGTATTCGGAGTGGGCATAACAAAGACCCTGACTCAATCCTATAGAAAATTTGTGAGCAGAACTGAAAAAGTGTGTGGCGAGCAAGGAGGCCTACAAAACTAACCTCCAGACCAGCTCTGTCAGGAGGAATGGGGCAAAATTCACCCAACTTATGTTGGGAAGCTTGGCGAACGGCAACCTGAAAACATTTGACCCAAGTTAAACAATTTAAGGCAATGCTACAAATGACTATTGAGTGCATGTAAACTTCTGACCCCTGGGAATGTGATGAAAGAAATAAAGAGCTGAAACAAATCATTCTCTCTACTATTATTCTGACATTTCACATTCTTAAAATAAAGTGGTGATCCTAACTGACCTAAAACAGGGAATTTTTACTTGGGATTAAATTTAAGGAATTGTGGAAAAACTGAGTTTAAATGTATTTGGCTAAGGTGTATGTAAACTTCCGACTTCAACTGTATGTATGTATGTATGTATGTATGTATGTATGTATGTATGTATGTACACACACACAATGTATGGTAGACCCTATTTTGGATGATAGAATGCGCAAAAAATATAGTATTTTATAATTTATTTTTTTGGTCACAAAAACATAAAATCATACAGGAGATTTTGAAAAGCATGTACAGGTTATAAACAATGTGCGTGTGTGTGTTTCTGAGTGCATCTGTGGGCACAATAATTGATAAGTGATGTAGCATACTGGTTAGTACATAGTAACAGAGCAATGCCATGCAAAATTATTGAAATCATTCGCCGAAATAATTTTGTCCACACGTAGCATGCATAACACAAGGAGGCCATATTCAACAAAAAAAAAAGTTTTTGGGGATAAGAGAAAAAATATTTTTTACCATCGCTTCAAGACTGCATGTTGGGATTTTTGTGTCCTCCATAAAGCAATGTTAAAATGTGATAGAAACAGAAAATCCAGTACATTCATTCAAGAGAGTAGCTTTGTCTTAGATTAGAAACCCAGTGAACGGTTTTGAAATGGGCCCTAGGTTGAAATAAACAATCATAACAAATTATACTGCAAATACCCAAAGGATTAACAATGCTTTTTTGTTACTGAAAATGTACGATAACTATTTTGATATGTTACTTAAAAGAAGAGTTTGTCACCGATTGGGCAGAGACCGGAGGTATGAAAACATACCAACATACAGTATCCTTCTAGGCCTATATAACCCTGATCTAGTACAGGTCTAGTTACAATCCCTGAAGACTGATACAAATACTGTAAAGATGACTTTTCATTGTGTGTTAACCTCTCTCCATACAGTAACATCCAGCGTAACAGTAAAACATGAAATGTACGACAGAATAAATTCGTTGAGGCGAAAGGGACACATTGAACTGTAGTGTATTTGGAAGTACAGAACCTTACTCAAGAACAGCTAACAAACACAAAGTAACTATCATTTCCATCACAAGCTTATAAGAATTGAGCAGTGTAACTGAATAACAAGCATTATCAATAGGCATACTATGAAATTAATTGACCGGTCCCGTCAGGAAGTTTGCCCACCAATAGTCATCTAGCCACCTGCACATAAATACACAATATGGAAAAGATGTGCATTATTAGATTGAACACATACGTTACAGCGCAATGTTGTAAAATATTTTCTTATATATAACAATAAATGACATGAATAACACAGAAGTCAGCTCTAATTACAAATGGATGGTGTCAAATACTGCTGATGGCTTGGCCTCACATGAACTAATTAGTTAGGATCTTTAACTTTCTCTTTTAGTGATAAAACAAAAGTGTTGCCCATTGACATTTTAAAAACGATGTTCCTTATGTTCAGAACTGTCTATTTATCGAACATGCCAACTTTAGAGGATAAACAGAGGGAATAAATGTTTTACATAAAAGTAACCAATTCTACGGCGGCAAACTAATGCAGCATGTAATTCCTAGTTATTTTAGTCTATCTTCATAATTACCACAGTAAATCATTTCTGTAATGAACTGGGACAGTTGGAGAAGAGGTGAAAGAAGGGTTGATATCCATCGACTTACTTCCATTAGGCAGCATTGGCATCTTAACTTCCTCCTCACTGGCTCCGTCTGAAGACTTTTCCTTCTGGCTGCCTTGACCTGAAATAGTGTCAGAGGGAAACGGTCTTTCTACAGTCTCGAAAAAATTGGCAAACAAATACAATGTAAGTCTTTGATTGATATTATGTATGCACACATATGACTGACTGAATGTCGCTTTGGATAAAAGCATGTCTGCTATCTTTATTTATTATTATTATGGGTCAAGGGAATATTAGATTACCAGAGTCTGATGAGTTGCTACTTCCATCCTCATATTTGCCTAATAAAAAGGAGAAAACACAGTCCCTAATTTCACTTTAAATATGACAATAAAAAATGTAAACAAAAGCTAACAAAGACAACCATAAACAAGAGGTTCCATTCTTCCATATTGTTGTTCATAGTGCCGCATACAACATACTATATGTGTGCCTTACATAGCACGTGATGTGTCTTTGTACTGTCTTATTTATTTTACAAACCTCTTCTCTGGCATACTGAAACTAACAGATCTGTTGCCCTGCATGTTAATTAACACAATGCATCAGACACACAGCTCATAAAAGAGACTACAATCACACTAAAAGGGCTTGTGTCTGAGAGTAAGGAAATAAACCTTTAGACCTTTGTGTTTGGTCCATGGTCTGATGTCCTTCTATCCGATCCTCCCTGAGAATCTTGTCGCTTGAACATTTATTGCACCGTTCTAATTTGTGTGCCGGCCGTGTGGGGAAAAATGTGAAGGCATCACGAGCTGGGACAAAATCAACTTTTGTGTCCTCCATCATTCTTAAATAGAAGAAGTTTGGAACCACCAAGACTCTTCCTAGAGCCAAACCGAGCAATCGGGGGAGAAGGGAATTGGTCAGGGAGGTGACCAAGAACCCAATGGTCACTCTGATAGAGCTCCAGAGTTCCTCTGTGGAGATGGGAGA
Source organism: Salvelinus sp. IW2-2015 (assembly GCF_002910315.2). Classification (NCBI taxonomy): domain Eukaryota; kingdom Metazoa; phylum Chordata; class Actinopteri; order Salmoniformes; family Salmonidae; genus Salvelinus; species Salvelinus sp. IW2-2015. The sequence continues at coordinate 17,473,079 of NC_036869.1, forward strand.
AACTTCCAGAAGGACAACCATCTCTGCAGCACTCCACCAATTAGGCCTTTATGGTAGAGTGGCCAGATGGAAGCCACTCCTCAGTAAAAGGCAAATGACAGCCCACTTGGAGTTTGCCAAAAGGCACCTAAAGGACTCTCAGACCATAAGAAACAAGATTCTCTAGTCTAATGAAACCAAGATTGAACTCTTTGGCCTGAATGCCAAGCGTCATGTCTGGAGCAAAGCTGGCATCATCCCTACGGTGAAGCATGGTGGTGGCAGCATCATGCTGTTGGGATGTTTTTTCAGCGGCAGGGACTGGGAGACTAGTCAGAATCGAGGGAAAGATGAACGGAGCAAAATACAGAGAGATCTTTGATGAAAACCTGCTCCATAGCGCTCAGGACCTCAACCAAGACAGCGCAGGAGTGGCTTCGGGACAAATCTCTGAATGTCCTTGAGTGACCCAGCCAGAGCCCGTACTTCTAACATCTCTGGAGAGACCTGAAAATAGCTGTGCAGCAACGCCCCCCATCCAACCTGACAGAGATTGAGAAGATCTGCAGAGAAGAATGGAAGAAACTCCCTAAACACAGGTAAGGGGTCTGAATAATGATGTAAATGTGATATTTCTGGGGGTGGGAGTTATACATTTGCAAAAATGTCTAAAAACCTGCTTTTGCTCTGTCGTTATAGGGTATTGTATGTATATTGATGAGGGGGAAAAAACGATTTAATCAATTTTAAAATAAGGCTGTAACGTAATAAAATGTGGAAAAAGTCAAGGGGTCTGAAAACTTTCCGAATGCACTGTATAAGAAAGTAACTGGCAATACTTTTGAATAACATTACCTGAGTCAGAGGAAATGCCGCTAGCGCCATCCATTGTCACTGGGAAAAGATAATCAATCTTTAGTTAGATAAAGCTATATAGTGATGATCATTGTTCCTCTATAAGGCATGCATATTCCCAATTGAAATTCAATTCATGAACTGAAAAATCCTCATAGTAAACAACGACCAGTATCCAGATCATTAATTTAATTCACTTCCTGAATTGAAAAGTACACTATTAAAATATGTTACATTTACTTTTTCCCCTTTTTACATTTAACTTCAGTGTTATAATAATCATACTCAGTACAGATCATTTATTGGTTAGAATTCATGTGTCATGTTGTTCCCCACTAGGTTGTTGACAGTGTGTAAGGGCTTTTAACACTAGAACTGCCTGCCCTTCACAATAAGTAACCGATAGAGAACGTTGCCAGGCGTCCGTTTAGCATATGCATAAGAATGCATTTCAACCTGCAAGTGCGCAAACATGCTGAAATACATGCTTGATAATTAAATGCTTGATTAATGTTAAATGCTTGATAAATAGTGCATTAACTATTGTAAAGGATTAATTGCATGAAGAAGTATTCATGGAAATATATATTAAAAAAGAACAATAGTTTTGTTTGGGTAGTCAAAGATATATTTTGTATAATTCTATAAAGTCATAGAATAAAAGTAGGCCTATCGTCTATTTTTGTTTCCCTTACAATAAAAACAACAGTGTAATCATTTGATCACCTTTATTTGTAGATGTGATTAGTAAAAAGGCCAGTTACAGCTTCTTTTGACAAAGTAGAACTAAAAATATAATAATAATAAAATAATAACCAGAATTATTTGCTGTATTTCTAAATAAAAGCACCAGTGCATGAACAATAGTAAAGGATTAATTGCATAAATAAATATTAGTGGAAATATATTCATGACAAGATATAAAAAACAGTAATTGTAGCAGACACTGTATTCGGCCCTTATATCTGTGCCTTTACACACAAATCAATCGTGTCTTCTCTTTATGCTTCGGGTCCACAGTCAGCACACAGCTTCGGGGCTTTGTGTGAGCAGCCTCACAAACAAATCGTTGCACTGGCACAATTTATGGCCTTGTTCGTGCACCTGACGACTTGACATTGTGTCTTATTTTTCCCGAGTGGGAACTGTGGTGCTTGGGAAAAGAGAGCAGGACTTGTTTCCTTGGCGGCCTGCTTGGCTGCTGTAGCTCCCATCTTGGCGTTTATGTTCCGACGGCTACTCTTCTTGCAATACAACTGTCTGCCAGGGAAATTGATGTGAACATGGTCACATTTCTGCCTTCGCCCATGTTAAGGCTCCATGAGTCTCAAACCACAGTCTCAGACGGTCGCTCACCCGCTAGCCTGGTTCATCTTTCCTCAGATAGGAAAGCCACATGAGCAAGGACTTGGTTTGACATCGGTGCTGACCAGAACTTAACTGGAAGTCAAGCACCATTATCACTTTTTTATCGGGTTCTATCACCATTGACCACAGAATAGAATATTAAAATTGTACGTTTATATGTTACTAGTTTTCGCTTAACAGCCAGAGCAAAGCTGCCTGACAAGTGGTCATGTGCTGAATGCATGGACAACACAGATATTCTTGTAAAAAGTGACCTTTGGAAAAAGAGCTGCACCTCTTGATATTGAGAGTTATTTGAAAAGGAAGTGTCGCAGAAATGCTGCTCTTCAGATACTATAGAAAAAATCAATGTTTACCTGCGTGTGACTCTGAAGGAACAATTGATAAAGCGATGCTCCGTTCCCTGCATCTGTCAATACAAGATTAGAAGGAGTGAGAGCAGAAAGCAGCAAAGAGAACGAGCAACCCCACAAAAACCGCCAGAAACAGCCAGAGGACGTGGAAAATAAGACCAAAAACAATACACCAAGAGGTAAAAAAAACACTCCGAACCCCCAGAAAGAACAGAGAGTAGCTGACCGCCCAAGGAAAGTGATCCAGACATACTCAGCCTTTGCACACCACCTACCCTGTTACCCCGGGGGAGTGCTGTACTTCCCAATCCAATTATACGCAAGCACCAAGTAAACTGTGCTTTATATCTCGGCCTAAATTACTACTATATTATCACTAAAATTAATACTCAGACAACAATAATTAAATCCATTACATAAAAAGCCATCCGTACAAACAAAGTCATTTTATATCCAAAATTCATATGTCACAAACGACGAGCTGCAATCACGTGCGTTAAGCAAATGAACAGCACAGATCGTTAACATAGAATATTTCATAATCTGGTCTACAAATCATTAAAATATCAATTAGAAGACAAAAAATTAGAAAAAAAAGAGACAAAAAAAAGCAAGCAAATTTAAAAAAAAAACAATAAAAATAATCCAAAAAAAATGTAGAAATATCGATTCATGTTCATCTTAGAAATAAAATAAATCGTATAGTGTTCTAATAGAGACCAACACACACGATCAATCAGACAAAACAACAAAAAAAGCAAAAAATACAAGTAATAAGGTCAGTAAAAAAAATAAACATCAATTCTTACGATCACGTGAGACTGACGTTAATAAAAACACACATATGAAAAGCAAGAAGCCATCAAGTAATCAAGAAATGATTAGTGATAATCAACTAGTAGTGTAAAGAAAAGGGAACCAAAAAAACAGAAAAAATCATATAGAATAAGAACGAAATCAATTCTAATACACAAAAAAAAGAGAATGAAAGAGAAAGGGAAATAAAGAAACTAATAAAACGAAAAAAAAAATAAAAATAAATATAACAAAATCAGATACAAATTATCTACAAAAGAAACACCTTTACGAACGTAATAACAAATTGTAAGAATAATAAGAATTAATAGGTTATTGATGAAAATAAGATAGAAGAAATCCCTCGCGCAAAGTTTTGGAAATTGACAAAGAATCACTTCGATGTAGTGAGCTAAGTAACCTAAGATATAGAACGTCATCGAAATCTGAATGCTGACTTGCTGAACTGTTAGCCCGATGGTTGAGGACTTAAAATGGAAGCGCACCCCAACACCCCGGAAGAGTCAAGCACACGCACCAGCACAGTTATTTGCCAAACGTGTGCAAGATAAACTTTGTAGTTTCTTTTACATGATATGATTGGCGGGTCCAGACCATCCTAAAAAATAGCGGATATTCACAGGGTGCGAAAGGCGCCATCGAAATTCTCGCCAGCGACGTTTAGGCAGCATGCTCAGGACGCTGCGTCCATCACTCTTTAAATATTTGGTGTATACTGATTGGTTTCAGATTCTATTAGCTAACGACGAAAGACCCCCACGCAGACAGGTGCAGCGCACCGACATGGTTTGTTTTTCAAGCATCATCTAACATCTTTCTTGACTATGCTGCCATCGTTATACCTCTTCAAATCTCTGGCGCTGACCCTCTGAAATGACCACTCACTGTGCTATCCTTGCACAACTCCGTATTGGTGTATTTGGTTATGATACTCAACCCTCACCCATGTAGTTCACGAGAGAAAATAATTCCCACAGTGACCTAAAAATAGATTTGTGATTAAAAAGAAACAGACTCCACCACGGTGAGGACGAGCTCAAAGACAACCCAACTATCAACGCAGCGGTACGGGGGCCTCAAGTCTGAGTACTTATGTCGCATAAGCGTAGTGGCCAGTGCTGGCATCCATCCCCCCTTAAGGGCAACGGGACGCCATTCACAGTAATCTGGTCACTATGTGTGTACTGTACTGCGGCTCCATGTCAACAGTATTAGTCCACCCTGACAGACCACAGACCATTGGTGTAGATGTCAGCGAATACGTGACGTACCGGCCTTTCCTCAACCATGAGTTGACGTGATACTTGATGCTCGTCCTCGTTATGTTCTACCACATCAGACTTGAGTCCACAGTGAAAACAGCAGCCAGCACTGTATCGCATCATCAGGTAAGTGGCTATTAGCGGCTAAGCAGAAATTGGTATTGACATGGGGGCATAGGCCATTTCTTCAGATTGTACAATTTGATAGGACCTAAATAATTCTCCATCCCTCCACTGCCGCACGATCACCGGGATATTCAACTTGCATAATTCTCTCCACAGATGGTGATGGACTGTTCTAATGCATTCTAATTTATGTATTGAAAAGCAGCCACCAACAAGATCACACGTGAAACCGCGGGAGTTGTATGCTACGTTTGGCGATTATGGTGATGGTCATGAGCGCCACACAGATCCACATCTGAGGTTCAGTGACATGTCGTCGCAGCATCTCAGGCTGTGAAAAACGGGCTTTTTCTACAATTGTGTTCTGCTGATCTGCTCCCATACAACCCACGATTCTAGCACAAGTTTTATGGTGAACAAAGCAGCCTTAAGTGACGTCAAGGATATGGTGTGGAACAATTTATTCTAAGAGGCTCTGGCAACATTTGCTAGCCATGTGATTTACATGCGTCCTTCACAGTGTGATAGTAAAAGAGTCTATAGTAAATAAACAGTCCCCATAAAATGTATTTTACAAAGTAAATGTAAACCAAGAATGGGATCAATTTAGGCCTAATTTAATTTGATTGTGAAGAAGAACTTGTACAATTATCCCAATTCAATCCATTTGGGCAATCATTCAGTGTGAGAAAGAGAAGACGCCCATTAAGCCCCGCGAGCCTGGCATTACAGCACATGGCTTTGGTCAGAATTAAGTCAAAGGCATCATATAGTTGATAAAGTGAAAACACGGTTAAAACGGCTCTAAATACTTTTCTTTTATGTTAATTTCAACCACCACAAATTCTGGACAAATCATCAGTGTAAGAATACAATACACAAAACAGTTCCAGAGAAGTAGGTCAGTGGAAGGTAGCAGAAACAACAGCTTTTTTGCAGCTGAATTTTTAACTGACAAAATCAAATTCATCAGTGGCCGTTGGCCCTATGGCAAGTTCTAGTGTTATCTTCCTAGCTCTTGATGATGACTTCATCCTGCTCATTTAGGGTAAACAAGCTTAGACAAAAAAAAAAACTCTAGAATCTAAACGTAGTGTGCGTTCGCTTGTCCCATAGGAGAAAGCCTCTGGAAGAACTCTTTCTGGTTCCACAGAGGGTTCTACATGGAACTGATGGGTTTGACCTATAAACTTCAAACATCCTTAATCATGTCACAGAGGGAGAGAGAGGGAAGCAGGATGTGTAAATACTGTCAGAACATGTTATTGTTAGACATCGGGATACTATGGGAAGGAGGGGGGCCACAGACTGGTACAAGTCAACAGGACAGCTATGAGTGGGGAGAATTRAGGAATGCGGAACCAAGTCAGCTCCAATGAAGTGAGAAAGAACAGTCATCACTGGAGTTCTGCCTAGCAACAGAGATGTACTGGCTGACCATATGTGTGAGGAGGATACTCCGCGTAGGAAGGGTTAAATACCAGTGCTTGTGTAAATATGTTTTTTTGTCTTGTGCATCTGTGTGACCCAGTGGGTGAATACACTTGGTTGGAGCTTTACTAATCGTCTGAGTTTTACACAGTTCATTTAGAACCTAACAAACTCAAAAGGGTTCTATCTGGAACCAAAAAGGATTCTACCTGGAACTCAAAAGTGTTCTCTTATGGGGACAGTTGAAGAACTCATTTTTCTAAGAGTGTACCACATGATTTGTGATGAAGGTGATAAAAGTAACCTTTGCTATTAAATGCAAACATGCCAGGTCTTATTGTATTGTTCCTTAACCTGCCTTTGGAAAACACCTTGAAGACGTATTTGCTTAAATGCCAGGAATTAATGTTAGAAGTCAATAATTCTTATTTGTAATTAGAATCTTCTCAGAAAATAAAGAAATGTAAGCTTTTCTGCTTTTAGCAACTATTATAACAGTAAAACATAATATGTCCTCTACAAGTTTTGAAATAATGTCTTACTTGGTGTGGTGGTCAAGTTCGAATTGGTCGCTCCATTCCCATTGCCTGAAAGTAACAGAGTCATATGAGCAGAATATTTTTGCAAGTACATGGTTAAGTCTGATTCATTGATGTTATGATATATACTGATCGGTATTGTCCAGAACAACATGTAGACAATATGGGGCTATTAATCAGTATGGGAACATGATTGATGTGTAAAAACATGGATTGGATGGGCTGTCATTAATTGAATCCTCTCAAGATGTTATTAAATCAATGCAAACGACAATCATGAGATGGACCATTATTGAACACATCCCAACCAGATCATTGGTATTGCTGTGSTACTGCTATACATGAAAGACTTCTAGGGGTAAAACGCATGACATTGTATCAACAGTACCATTTAGAGGGGYCTGGATCCCAGKAGGTGGTAGAGCTCCTGATTTACCAGCACCTAAAACAATGGAGCAAGGTGTTAAAACCAATTATGAAAGTGGACAAAAACAGKGGRARCACATAGGTAGGAAAAATAATTATACAATACTTCACTGTTTGACCTCCTGACTTCTTGAGATTTACTAAAGTCATGCACTAATGCCAAAAAGGGCACTGAAAACCATACTCTGTACAGAAATGACCATAATCGCTACCGTTTCTCTCATACACAATATAAGAAACTTACATATTTTGCCTTTCCTCCAAAGAAACAGCACGATAATTATGCCAATGGCAGCAGCACCAACAATGATGATGATTGCAATGAYAGCAACTGTGGATTGGCTACAATCACGGCATGTTCCATCTGTATGTAAGACAAGAGGACATATTAAGCATTCACTAGGTACAGAACACACCTTCAACATAGTAGTTTGAAGGATTTTATTGTAATGGAATGGGGGGGGGTAGTTGAGGTAGTGAAGGGGGAGCGTGATGCCCGAGGTAGGTAGAGGTTTGTCTGTCCGTAGAAACAATAACAAAGTGGTCACACCGCCTGTATTTTGGTAAAAAGCGGTGGGATGGGCTTGGAGAAATGTAMCCACTCCCAAGTTCATAGACAGAGCTATGGATGCAAGGRCTGAYCATCCATGTTATTCAAATGACAGTTTTAACCACGTTCTGAGGCCAKACAGTGTTTGTTTACATTTACATTGTTTACAAAACACTGGAATAAAACAAGCCTGTATCTTGGGATKTGATGGAGTACGACAGTAGAACTAAGCTCATGAGGCATTCATAAGTTATATTCTTCAAGATGCAATGGGTATATATCATTCATTTCTGTCCAAAAATGGATGTAGCAACAACAGATTCCAGCTTTAACAACAAAATCCTATACATTGAGCTTGAAACTGTTGACTCACATTTAAATAATCTTAATTTGTGACCTTACAACAGACTCAAACATTTTACTAATTGATTTTTACCATAATTGCTAACCATGCTAATAACTGGTTTGTTGAAAATATATAAAGTATATTAAATACTAGGACAACCTTACCCCATTTTTTCACAATTGACTCGTTCAATGTTGTATGGCTGACAGAGCATTCATACATTTCCTTGTCTGCCTCTGGGATCTGCACACTAATCCTGATCTGGTAGGTGTCATCATTATTGGGTAAGACTCCGTCAGACTGCACTCCATCGTCTTCGGTCAGTTGGACCCCATTCTTCTTAATATGAATTATCACATCTTTGGGATAGAAACCTGTYGCCATGCAGGTCAGGCGGACATTTCCTGCAGGTGTGGCTTTTTTAGCAAAAACAGAGATATTTGGAGGGGCTGAAGAGGGAATAAACAGAGAACATTCATATTTAATTTCTGATCTCATAGGTCCTTTTCTGTAAACCAATCGTTAGGCTCTACTATTTAAGGAGATTAATATTTATAAGTACTCACGGTCAGTGCTACTGAATTCTTTGTCCCCATATTCCATGAATTTGGACAGCCAGTACACACACTCCTTCTCCAGGTAGCCCTTGGTGTACTGGTTGAGGATCTGCACCCCGTCCCACTTCCTCTTAGTCGGCACAGCTTGAACAACTGAGGCCACCCACTGCATAGTGGCAAAATCAAAGGCCAAGAAGTCATCACCATCGTAGCTGTATTGGTCAGTGCCCTTTATGAATTTCAATGTGCCGTCTGGCTGTTTGTCAATCTCACATCCATGTTTCCACTGAAGGACATGAACATCTGAGATGAAAAATGAAAAAGGTAGACAACTAATTACCCACAATTTAAGAAAAATATAAATGCTGAGCGTAGGACAAAATGCAGGTGTGGTTTCTCACCAGTGTTGTTGTGCCYCATGCGGTCCATCAGGATGTTGATGTTGACTTTGAACCACTGCTCCTTGCTCTTGCGTGACTGAGTGCCTTTTTCCCAGTAGTCTGCTGGCAGCTTCTCCCTCATCCAGTCCTGTTTGGGAATCTTCTTTTTATCCACACTGTCATAGTAATCAATCTGTTTGTCATTCATCAGGCCCATGGCAGTGAACTCATGGATACCAGGCAATTCAACTGGCTTTGAGAGGGCAGTGTAGATGTAATTCAACGAGTAGATCTCTGTAGGGGAAAAGAAACATTGAGATAATTTGTCTCAATTCTCCTTCTCTCCATGTTAATCAGCCATGCTGTAAAACATTCAATTTGCACTACGCATAAATAGCTCTGCCATTTCCTGGTTGCTAAAACTCTAATAGTTAACCTAATTTCAGTTTGTGCCAAAATAAGCTTGTATAGTGTGTAGAGAATCATTGTACCATCTAAACTGCTGTTAAATATATTTTCCATAACAAAAAATACAGTATTTTCAGCTGTTTGACTGGTGTACAAAAACAAAAGTAAAAGAAGCAAAAACAAAACTTAAGAACAGAAAGCATAGAAATAGAGTACATAGAACATATCTACTGCTTCTTAGAAGTGCTATCAATTAGAATGATAGAGCTTTAACTAACATTTCTATGGTAATTTTGTCACGTCGCCCAGAAAGTTGCCACTAGGAAGACACTGTCAAATACTTAGGTCTATCGTCTCTGTAAGGGGCCAACTAGTAAAAAAATAAACTTCTATGAAATATCATAGCAGGGAAGTCATACTACGGCCTTGCATCATGATGTCTAAATGGTAGTTTAGTTTGCATTGATGTAGCCCATACAGGCCTATTACAAATCTAATCAAATCAAATCAAATTTGTCACATACAACAAGTGTAGACCTTACCGCGAAACGCTTACTTACAAGTTACACCGGTTGTATTCGGCGCATGTGACAAATACAATTTGATTAGATTTTTAATGGGCCTATAAGGACTACATCAATGTAACCTAAACTACCATTTAGACATCATTATGCAAGGCCATAGTATGACTTCTCTCTGCTATTACATTCATTGCCTATTGAAGAAGTGAAGTGGAACATATTCTGCGATTTATCAAAAACAAATGTATTAACCTAATCAATTAACAGTATTGATTAAGGTAAACTATTTTCGTAACTTGTTGATTAGGCATATGAGTCGTCAAAATATTAAGAAAACAATGCATTTCCTGTTTCCTGTGTGAGCGTTTCATATTTTTGTTAAACAGTACAAGTAATTTATCTACAATGTAAAATGTCAAACATACCAGCTAACAACATGATCRGGCAGCATATGTGTTTTACAAAAGGTTGATCATGGGGGATTTCATAAGCCTAAACAAAGTARCTGTATCATCTTGCCTTATGGCTGGCCTGTAAATGCGCATTAGCAAGTAACGGTAATCAATAAAGTGGAATAACTCACATAAGGTTGACTACATAGCCTATAAAACGCAATAAATCAAAAAATATTGTAGACTATGCTACAACAACAGACCGCTCATATCAGTTGGTAAACGATTTTTATTATGCGTTTTATTTTTATCCAGCAGTAAACTTTTACTTTCACTTTTGACATTCGAGTAGGTCTACAACTTACCGCTTTGGCTCTGAACAATACATTCTGTCGCGAAATATAAAACAATTAACATAAACGTATACATCTTGTGAACTACGTTTTTGCAGTTTCCTTGAGAGGTACAGTAAATGTTGGAGGTACAGTAACGGAATACCTCCAACTTCAACAAAGTCCGGTCTGCTACAACCAATTACTGCCGCGTTCAAGTACTAGTCAGAACTAGGACTTTTCTGCCTCTCTTAACTGGTTGTAGTTATAAACGTGCCGTGTTTAACGTTAGCAAATTGGACATTTCAGTTTCCAACTAGCGTTTGAACGCGGCATAATTCGTTGCCCAAAGTGCTTTTATTCATCCAAGGACTGAAAACGTAAACTGTTATCAGGTAAAAAAGACGAATGTACGTTTCAGTTGCTGTGAAGCCTATTTGTTTCCCTTATTGGTGTCAAATCAAACTTGTCACATGCGCCGAATGCAACAAGTGTATACCATACCGTGAAATGCTTACTTACACGCTCTTAACCCACAGTGCAGTTCAAGAAAGAGTTGAGAAAAATATTTACCAAATAAACTAAAGTAAAAAATAATAAAAAGTAACAATAACAATAACGAGGCTATATACAGGGGGAATTGGTACCGGGTCAATGTGCGCTGAGGGTACAGGTTACTCGAGATAATAAACAGCAGTAGCAGCAGTGTACAAAACAAATGAGGGGTGTCAATGTAAATAGTCCGGTGGCCATTTGATGAATTGTTCAGCCGTCTTTTGGCTTGGGGGTAGAAGCTGTTAAGGAGCCTTTTGGTCCTAGACTTGGTGCTCCGGTACCCCTTACTGTGTGGTAGCAGAGAAATAGTCTATGACTTGGGTGACTGGAGTCTGACAATTCTTTGGGCTTTCCTCTGACACCGCCTAGCATACAAGTCCTGGATGGCAGGAAGCTTGGCCCCAGTGATGTATTGGGCCCTACGCACTACCCTCTGTAGTGCTGTATGTTCTATTCCTATTCATTAATTGTGCAGACCTGGAGAAAATATAAACACGATGMCAATACTGTTTTCACTGTAGGCTTGCATTGATAAATTCAATCATAGACATCAAATACATCAGATTCATTCACATACCCTCAATCATTTTATAATGTAACAATTATGATAGACTAGATTTTACATTTTGTTTAACGGTTTGGAAGTCTATTTCATGATACATTTCTAATCATAATCTCACAATTGATTGCTCTGACATGTGTCAATCAGTACTTCRGCTGTCCACTCATCCCTCTGCCTCACCCTTTTCCAAGTTCCCCACCCTCCACAAGTCTTAGTCCCTCCTCCTTTTTTACTTCCTTCCAAAACGGAATCCAAAGCCTCCCTTCTCTCTGTTGAAAGCCTGAAGCCCGCAGGTGACGTAAGAGCCCTGTTCCCGTTTCCTCCTCCCTCTTCTCCCCCCTTTTGGTAGTGCAGAGTGTCCATGGGGTGGCCGGGGAAGGGACCCAGGGGCCTCCTCTCCAGATCCCCCCCTCTGGCCCCTCCTCATGCCCTCCTGTCTCCAGCTGTTCTCAGCCACCAGCTCCCTGAGCAGGCCCTGGCGTGGGTCCTCTGGCCCAAACTCCAGAAGTGGCCCCCTGGGGCGGAGGCCCGCCGCAGCTACAACCCTCGGGGACATCCAGGGAGGCCTGGAGTTGGAGTAAGGCCGCCTCTCACTCAGGGTTATCCAACGTGGGCAGGATGGCAAGGGGGAAGTGGGGGTGCYCGTGTGGCCCCGGGATGTGAACCGGGAGAGCCAGGGAGAAGAGTGAGCATCGGCTGAGAGGCACAGAGAAGGAACGAGGAAAATCTMATCTATAGGTTGTTGGAAATATAAAGTAGTTGTGAAATAAATCACAAAAAGTAAAAAGACTCAACGCATCAGATTGCAAATCTATCCAGATATTCGCAAAGCCCTGATTCTTAGGGCCCCATTCAAGAAAAAGGCTAAATTAACTGTGTGGAGCAACAAGCAAGCATTCCTCCTTCCCACAAATACCCTGAAATAGCACCAAGTGGGTGTGCTGCTGTAACAGTATAGCTTTCATCTGTCCCCTCGCCCGACCCGGGCTCGAACCAGGGACCCTCTGCACACATAGACAACTGACACCCACGAAGCATCGTTTACCCATCGCTCCACAAAATCCGCTGCACTTGCAGAGCAAGGGAACAACTACTTCAGGTCTCAGAGCGAATGAMGTCACCCGATTGAAACGCTATTAGCGCGCACCCCCGCTAACTAGCTAGCCATTTCACATCGGTTACACTGCTAGACACCATGTCCTAACATGCAGATTTCTACAGGTATTTACATGGTTCTATTTAGTATGTAAGCACTGAATCATGTGTACCTGCTGTACACAGACAAACTGAATATCAACGTCCACACCTGATACCAAACACATTAGCATTGATGGATCCATTGGCTTACCTTGTAGAATGTGTTTCTGCCTTGACCATTTAAATACCCCCATAAATGTAGAGTTTCAGCTGACAGCATCGTGTCCTCTGTCCCCGATTGGTTAATCGGGCCCTTGACGCACATGTAATGCAACATCTAAATTCTTCTGACTTGGAAACAGGCCTCACTTAACTGATGGATTCTAAAGTGTCCAATTATTGTGAAGTGATTCTTTAGGACTTTCRARGAAACCTTGTCAAGGACTCAGTCATTAAGGTAATCTCACAGGGAGGACACGGACGCACCTGAAAGAATTCCATTGTCCGGTTTCCTGACACACAATCATTATAGACATTCATAAATACTCTGGATCAGTCACTTTTCTCAATTGAACGATTCAAGTAAAAACATCATATAACCAGAGGTCACACTATAGATTMAATTAATTACTAAACAGAGCGGTCATCTTCATAGCAGACTGTCGTGTGTGCTTTGTAAATTGACATTTTAAGAGGATTGTAGCCATTTTACATTTTGGTTGTTTAGCAGACGCACTTATTCAGAGTGACTTACAGTTGTGAGTGCGTACATTTTCATAATTTTACGTGCTGGTCCCCCCTGGGAATCGAACCCACAACCCTGGCATTGCAAGTGTCATACTCTAACAACTGAGGTTCACAGGACCTCATCCTATTCATCCTTAACATGGTCTGTTAAAACCAATTTAGGGTGCCTCCCAAGTGACGATAAGAAACCCTGCCTCCCGAGTGGTCTAAGGCATTGCATCGCAGTGCTAGCTGTGCCACGAGGTCCTGGTTCGAGTCCASGCTCTGTCACAGCCGGCCGTGCCCGGGAGACCCATGGGGCGGCGCACAACTGGCCCAGYGTCGCTAGGTGTGACACATTGGTGCGGCTGGCTTCCGGGTTAGGCGGGCATTGTGTCAAGAAGCAGTGCGGCTTGGCTGGGTTTCAGAGGATGCACGCCTCTCGAACTTCGCCTCTCCTGAGTCCGTACAGGAGTTGCAGCGATGGGACAAGACTGTAACTACCAATTGGATACCACGAAATTGAGGAGATAAAGGGGTTAAAAAAAATCTAGTAAGGTATGACTGATTGCTGAAGTACTGTATTATTTTATCTGTTGAAAAATTATTTTAGACAATGAGTAAACAGACAACCTATACATCCATCAGTTAATACAGCCCATTTATTAAAGTACAAAGAGCTCGTAGTCATATTTGTGGTGGGATTCAGATACATGATCTTACACACATTCCCTGGCACTCAGTGTGTACAATATCATAACAAACACAAGCATCTATACATCTCTAAACTACTTGCGCATATTGATATCATAACAGCCATGACAAAMMGTGGAACAAAACAAGWAGGAGCGAGGAATRATCATAAAAYGCTTAATTTACCAYAGCATTATTATAACTAAAAGTCTATCAGTTCACAGAGATGTACCGTCAACATGCCTAACATTGACCACGTTTACATGCACACCAATATCCACTTATTATTCGGGATACTGTTTTTGAGTTGACTCATATAAACATCATATCYCGATTACAATAACCMGRAWWRRWWYYWWTYCKGGTTATGAGACACCCGGGTAAGAAGGCTGGGACATGCTGATCTTCGACGGGATACTGTAGCATGTAAACATCGAATCCTGTTTACTGTTGTTTTTGGCGGTCTGCGCAGGCTCAGTTTCGCATATCATGGGTGATGTTTTTATCTGATTGTCAAACTCACTTGAAAAAAATAGGCTACCTGTGCAGTTCGAWCCATCATAATTCCATAGTAATTTGTTTTGCTGATACTAGCCTACTGGCTTAGGCTACTTTCACCCATAATTTAGATACATTTCTGCAGGCCATATTATCATTTCTGACATTTGGTAGGCCATTTGTTTGTCAACTATAGTTAGATACTTGCAGCTTCTCTTCTGTCATAACTTGTTGTCCTGGAAGACTAAATAGCGTAGTGATCACCAGAATAATGTGAACATGATCAATAATATGGTTGAAGTACCTTGTCAGAATCGCCTTCTCTCCCCAATCCAGACTCCCCAAAATCATAGGTCATCAAAGGGGAGAGCCTTGGTGCACCCTGGGAATTGTAGTCCAGGAAGAACGAGTCTTTAAAGCCTGCTGATTGGTCGGCGGGGCTTTGGGGCGGGTCACTGAGAGGGGCGGTGAGCAGAGAGAGCTCCAGTTGGTCGATGGTGCTGGTCTGGAAGGACTGGGACTGGTGGGAGGTCACTAGGGACGGGGAGGCTGTAGCCATGGTGTCGAACCTCTGGGGGGCGGGTGAGTTGCTCTGCGACTCGTCGGCTGAGAGGGAACGCCTGAGCTTGGCCCTTGCATTCTGGAACCACACCTGAGTGTGTGTGTGTGTGTATGTATGTATAAGAGAGAGATAGAGATGAAATGAGAAATCACAATCATTTTAAGCATGACCTCAATGTCCATTGGCAACAGTTTGTCCGCATAATCCTGTACTGATTTWTTGGGGGATCACTACTCCGGTCAAAATTTGTTCACAGTTAAAATCCTATGTTCATGTCTCAAACCTGAAGCACTCTCTTGGGCAGACCGGTCCTGTGAGACAGACAGCTCCAATCCTTGCCATCAGGGTTGTGTTTCAGGGCAAAATAGGACTCCATGGCTCTCAACTGTTCGCTGCGGAAACATGTTCTTATTCGCTTAGTCCGCCTGCGGGCCCGGCCACCTGTAACGCCATCCTCCAGTCGYGGCTCAGGGCTGCTGACAGACTCCTCCCCTTCTCCTGTATCAAGGTARGTTGATATAGCAGACTGTCCATTTGTAAACGTGAATATCATCTGTCATCTTTGAATAACTCACCTTCTCGCTGCTTGAGGTGGAGCTTGTGAGAGGGTGGAGCACTGCAGCCATCATGGTAATGTGATTGACAGTACAGGCTCTGCCCCTGTTGGCAGTATAGGTTTCCAGGCATCAAGGTGACATCACACTCCTATGAAATATAGAATTACCACCATTGATGTAATTAAAAACGGTGCCTGGAGAGAGTGACTTCAATAGCCTCCTATTAAAGTGTATTCAAGCTTATGTTTGGGCCTCTTGGCCTTCGTCAGAGCTTTTAAAAGTGAAAGAAAATTGAGTGTACCCAGGTTGACTAATACTTCATTATTTTATTTTATGCATTTCACGTCACCATTACCACAGGTTTCAGTAATAAACAAGAATTCTACCCCCTAGATTATGGTAGGGGTAATTGCGCCACCTTATACTCGGATAGGCTAGGGCAGGGTTTCTTTATTTTCTTTTACCCCTTTTTCTCCCCAATTCTGTGTTATCCAATTGATAGTTACAGTCTTGTCTCATCGCTGCAACTCCGGTACGGACTCGGGAGAGGCGAAGGTCGAGCGCCATGCGTCCCCCGAAAACACAACCCAGCCAAGCCACACTGCTTCTTGACAATGCCCACTTAACCCGGAAGCCAGCCGCACCAATGCGACGGAGGAAACGCCGTACACCTGGCAACCGTGTCAGTGTGCATTGCGCCTGGCCCGTCATAGGAGTCGCTAGTGCGCGATGGGACAAGAACATCCCTGCCGGCCAAACCCTCCCCTAACAAGGACGAGGCTGGACCAATTGTGCGCCGCCCCATTGGTCTCCTGTTCGCGGCCGGGCTGTGACAGAGCCTGGACTCGAACCAGGATCTCTAGTGGCACAGCTATCCCTGCAATGCAGTGCCTTATAGACCACTGCACCACTCGGGAGGCAGGGTTTCTTAAACTATGGGTCAAAGTCGGCATGTGAGTGGTGGATCGCGAGTTATGAAAAGACATCCATAATCTCACACCATTTCTTCTTAATTTGGGTCATTGGAGGATGCAAATTTCTCATTTGGGCCTCGAGCTGAAAAAGTTATACAGAAGTGTCTAGGAGGTAGGGTAGGGGTTAGTCAAAGTAGAATTGGACAGGTACTGTAAGTGCTAATTATAGATCCAAAATAGCTAACCTGGCAGGAAAAGCATTCAGGGTGAAAGGTCAGATCACCAGACCTCATGACCATTGCTGACGACGGGATTGGCTGGGAGCAGCGGGCACATCGTCCCACACTGAATAACCTGGCCAGTTGGAGAAATAAGATCTCTGTTAACACTCWTCATTCTTGAACAATATGAGGACTGAGCATGTCTTTTACAACATTAACATGCTCAACTAAAGGAAATCCACTTAGACAGAAGAGAAAAGTGTACAAATAGAAGACTGTCGTCAGTAGCCTGCAGAGGATTTACCGTACAAGAAAATGAAGACGGGACCAAAACAACCAACTGAGTAGTCTGGTGCAGATAAGTAGGTAGAAGCAGAATCAAAGCAACCAGAACATAAGTGTCTAAAGTGGGTGAAGACTGTAGTCACCTGCAGTAGTCCTGCTGACAGTAGATGCTGCCGTCACGGCAGTAGAGTGTGAGGTGCGTCTGGAGCTCACACTGGCATTGGCTACAGCGGAGACACGCCTCGTGCCACGCCCGCCCTGCAGCCAATAGGACAAAGCGGTCGCAAACACGACCCTCGCAGCCGGCACACACCAACGGCTCCTCTACTACGCCTGTAGCTGGAGACTGCAAAGCAAGAATAGAAAAAGGTCATTCCGGATCACAAGGGCTCCATTGTAATACTTTACAAATGCATCMCTCCTTCCTCCGTTACTTGATGTAATCACTGATTTGACATGACTGGAGAGGTGTAAACAGACCCATGTCAGATCAATGATTAACGCTAGATAATTTAACAGGGTCATGAAGACACATTTTAGGGGATCGTGGAGGCCACTGTGTATCAAAATAGAGCCACATTTCCTGGTTTCCCTGCAATCGCCATTACCTCCATCAAACAAGGCAACTCAGAATGTAGGTCATGGATTTCCTGCTTACTTTATGTACCTAGTGGCTGTGTGGTCTATCAAACAAACTGAAGCCTGTTAGCTGAAGCGTGCACATGCACGTTCATTATGTTGAACCCAGTTTATACCGGGAACAGTTTTCAGACATGCGCTACTGGAGCRGTGCAAAAAAGGAGCAAAGCTTCTCTTTATGGGAAGTCATGAACTATTCATAAAAACCCATAGAAGACAAATGGAGTGTAGGGCCCTTGGACATGCATTGAGACTGTTCTCACACGACTACATGGTAAAAAAAAATACTATCAAAATGTGAAGATATTTAGTCAAGAATTTATCCAATTCCATATTATTATTTGTTTTACAGATACAATGCCTGTTTAGGAATGTTAACAAAAATATGGGCATATGCTATTATATAGTCCACATATACAGTACTGTATGGGTTTTAGCCAACTCCTCTATTGATGTCATAACATGTATGTATGGACGTCAGAACAGTCTGGGACCAGGCTACAGACATGCATAATTCATATCATTGGTTCAGGCAAGCTGGGGCTTACACTGGCTGTTGAATTATCCTCTCCTAATCGTCTGCTCCCCTGGTTCACTGACTCCTCCCCCTCGTCACCATGGAGGCTGCCATACAATAAGCCCTCCAGGGTGCTGCTGTCCTCTGGTGACATCATGATTGCCCTTGTGACAGAGGGGAAAAGGATGGATATGGATYACATCAAATAACAATAAGACATTTAAAAGAGTTCTTGCTTATTCATTACGCGACTTCATTAGGTTTATTTCTAACACTATCCTTGCAGTTGATACTTCCGTCTCCAATCCTAAAATACACCTTTTACAAACACTTACAATAGATGCAAGTAGACAATGTGGAAATAGAACTGATTTAGATTATCTTGACAAACAAATACATTGCTCTTAACATAACTATTCAATGAATTGGCTTGACTAGACCCATAAGCATAAAATGATCTTACCTGACGTGTTGATGTCCTGAAAGAATGCACTTCTTTTGGATCCCTGAACAATATCCSCTTTAAAATGACAACTTAATGTGCATTATGGCACTTGAATAAACAGTACTATGCTCGGTCCAACCCCTTCTCTTTGACTCCAAAAATCCTCATGTCCACACCATTATTGTGATAATAYGCTAAAACAGTGTTCCCGCTCCTCTGTAGTCGTTCAACTGGTGTGCTGTTAACTTTAAACATCTAACTCCCTAAATGTTGCCCRGTGTGTTTCTCGGTCCCAAGTGAAGCCTCAGCACACCTGTAAACAGGACCATCAGGAGCCGTTTCAGGCAGGTGTGAGAAGATTTGGATTGGCTGTGCTGCCTGCTGGGAAAGCGGGTAGATCAGGGGCCAGGAGGCAGCAGAAAGCTGTCCCAAGAGACCAATTAAAAATAAAAATAAGAGCCAAAAGGGGCATCTGGGAACACCACACCATAGGCTGAAAATACAATGAGACAAAGGCAATGGATAAAACCACATGCACACAAACACCACAGATGCATGTTMAATTTGGGCATGAAATATAAGATGAATTTCCAGGTTCTAAGTATGGATCTGTAATCCTACAACAGCTGTATGGGAACCGGTATACAAATGTGAGGCATTTCTAATTGTTTTTCCTTCTGAATAAAAACATTTATTAAAATCCAACATTATTTACAGTAAATCTCATATTTGACCACTATACTAACTTGTTTTAGGTGRCATGAGGGCCCAAAACACAGATGAACTAAAGCAGTATACCCAACAGTGTTATTCCAATGTACAAACACACTTTTTTCTAAAATCAAAACATTGGTCAACAGTCCTTGCCTGGGTGAGCATTTTGTTATAGAATATACTGAGKTTATAACTGGCAAGAACATAATGCATGTGTATTTGGGGCAAATTAGATCCACTGATGCTTTGCATCAAAACATAGCATTGTTAGAGGTCCTCAGCACCCCATAGTCCATGGCCAATGGTTTAAAACAATATATATTAAAAAGAGGCTATAACAGGCCCACTCCAAGACACATTGCTCGCTCCTCAATGGCTCATCTGAGTGTTCTCAGAGATTATCCACTCCTCGAATTCGCCGGGCAAGCTGAATATCACGGGGGAACAGCGTTACACGCTTGGCGTGGATGGTACACAGGTAGGCGTCGGAAAACAGTAAAACGAGGAAAGCCTCTGCAGCCTGGAAGAGAAAGAATGGTGTCAAAAAATGATGACCAGGAAACGTTCATATTGACAACAGTTAATAGGGATACCATTTTTTTTATTGCAAATATGTAAATAAAACCTTTTTCAAAATAAGTGTACTATGATGTTATTATAATCAAACATTTTAAAACTGTAAGAGAAGGGTTTAGAGTATTGATATAACAGTTCTTCAAATAAGCACAGGAGTGGGAACCAACCTACCTCCTGCAATGCCAGAAGAGCATACACCTGCCATCTCATGAAGTCCCTGCTATACGTCTGGCACACCTCCCGAACCTGAGTAAACAACCTGAGTAAACAACCTTGAAATTCGCTGAAGATAAATAATCACTAATAGGTTATATTAACTTGGGTATCAACTTTAAGTCTAAAATACAAGCCTCTTAGTTAATCTTTCTTTTATTCCAAACTAAGACACCACCAGCTTGCCAGTCCCACCAGGATTTTGCAGTATATATATATATATATATATATATATATATATATATATAAAAATGCTTGATTTTGCTGCAGCAATTCTGACGTGTGTCTTCATTGGTCTAAATAGCAAGCCCCTTTTTTGAAGTGCGTGATTGGTCATTTTTATGTGATAATATTGAGATGATTTGACTATTGTATGCAGTAATAGTGCCGCGATAGGTCAAATATGCAAGCTCTCGCATAATACGTGGGGAATTGTCAATTTTGCAAAGAAATATGGAATCACAAAATCCCAGAGACTGATTTACCCACATACACAGCAGAGTTCACAGGGCTTTACAGGATTAACTATGTATCATCAACAACAAATAATGTATTGTTAAAGAGTGGCAGCATCCATCTAAGAATGTAAGGTGCCTATAGACAAAATGGTGGTTGTAAATCGGTCCACAGGAGCCATGTGCTAATCAACCTCTACGATGCAAGACAGTGAGGCGACAAAGCCAGTGGTATTGTACCAGGCGCGCAAACGGTCCCTTGCGCAAAAGCAAGTCAGTGCTCTTCTGGTACTTGCGAATTTCCAAAAGAGCTCGGGTGCCAGGGCGAAACCTCCTCTTCTTTTGCATGGAGGGAGCTGGACCTGCAGGGGTTAGAGAGATCCAAATCATCTTTAAAACAATGAGAACCTTATTATTATAATACAATATTTATTAAATTGCAACACTTTCAACTAGTGGTTACATACATAGCTAAACAAAAAGTTTGCTTCAGTGTCAGGATTGAGAAGGCATGAGTCAACCCACATTTCCCCTCCTCCCTATCTTCCTCACCTGATGGTCTGCTCAGCCGTGCTGCCGGTGATGTTGAAGCAGGCGCGGTTGGGGCTGGAGGCCGACGCTTGGGTGTTGCACCCTTGCGCCGACTTGCAGAAGAGCTGTCAGGATCGCGACGAGGCATCCTCCAATACTAGTTCACAACACTGCGTTAAAACCACACTGTTGCCTGATGGCGAAGAGAATATGGAGAAATGATGCATTTAGTGACTTGATCCAGTATTGACCATATAAGTTCTTGGACTTCATCTTTAATCTTGCAAGTCATCATCACACCTGACCTGTAAGCCAATAAGTAAAAAGGGTTGAACTCAAACTAGATAAAAAATAAAAAGCATAATTGATATGTCTTTATGACAAGGGTGTCAAACTCATTCCATGGAGGGCCTGAGTGTCTGCTGGTTTTTGTTATTTCCTTTCAAAATTGTATCCAATTAAGACTTAGACAACCAGGTGAGGGGAGTTCCTAACTAATTAATGATAAATTGATTAATCAGGTACAAGGGAGGAGTGAAAACCTGCAGACACTCGGCCCTCCATAGAATGAGTGAGGGGTTTCGATTAATCTTGGGCGGGCGCAAGTGTAGGTGTGTTTTGCACTGGCTGAAAGTTGATTGCATTCGATTTGAAGTGAGCCAGGTGCCCCGCTCTGCTGACGGCGAAGTCAGCGCAAAACTAAAAGTTACATAAGCACTTGTAGTAATGAGTAGGATTTCACATGCAAAAAGTGATTGATTTGATAAAGGTTTTCTATCTGCCTTCCCAATAAAAAAAAAATGTTTTCGGGATGGAAAAACGCTTTCAGTGTTAACTTAAAACCAAATATAAAGTACTTGGAACAAAAMTATAAATGCAACAATTTCAAAGATTTTACTGACTTACAGTAATCAATTAATTTAAATTAATTAGCCAGGCCCACCCAATCAGAATGAGTTTTCCCCCGACAAAAGGGCTTTATTACAGTCAATACGTCCCAGCACCCCCCCTGGTAACAGCTCTGGTGGACATTCCTGCAGTCAGCATGACAATTGCACACTCCCTCAACTTGAAACATCTGTGACATTGTGTTAGAAAACTGCACATTTTAAAGTGGCTTTTAAATTTGAGAAAAATAAGCTTTTTGTGCATWTGGAAAGTTTGAGATTTTATTTTAGGTCCTGAAACTTGGGACCAACACTTTACATGTTTATTTTTGTTCAATGTATGTAGAAAAGATAACACAACATTATWAAAAAAAAAATACTATTGTAATGACCCGGCTGGATCATAAAGGGAAAAGAGACGGACTCTAGGTGTGCAGGTCAGAACACCGGTTTATTCCTAAACTGGGCTATTGTTCCGGCCACAGCCCACGCCGCTAAATGCCGAACGTACACAATGTTACCCTGTCGAGTTAAGGGTCACTCTCATAGGAACAGATCAAGKCCCCGAACAGAAAGAAAGATGAGACAGTAATCCCTATTTATACATTTCCAAATCCCGCGGGATTACCCATCATACCCCCCCAACCTTTCCATCTGTCCTGACATATTTAACCCYTGATAGTAGCCATGAGAACCATAACACACCCACAAACACAGAACACAATACCGGGTCGTTACACTATCATCTTTGAGAAATAACAATCACAAAAAAATAAAAGCCAAACGGTCAAGGGAATTAAATTCCAAACCAATGAATTGAACAGTATTGATTTTATTTATTAAGTTTGGAGCAAAAGAACACAGCATTAGCCATGGAAAAATGCATAGAATTGCAGGAAATTCTTTGCAACTGCTAAATGTTGCCTCAGCTACATGGCAGAATCCCTGGAATAGAGCTCCATGGAAAAATTCTGAGAATTGCAGGAAGTTCTTACAAATACTAAAATTGCGCACACAAAAATGGAGGCGTCTGGACGATGCACCATGCTGCCTTGTTGACAAAATGACGGAGGCGCAGATTACTGTTCTATTTGAGACTGCAAGCAGCCCCCCCCACCACTTTCTCCCCCCAATTTTCGCTCGATAACGTGACGGGCCATAGTCCGGTGTACCCACAGACCAGATTAATCGTGACACATGCTGGAAACACTTATCTCCCTCACTAGCTTTAAGCACCAGCTGTCAGAGCAGCTCATAGATTACTGCACCTGTACATAGCCCATCTATAATTTAGCCCAAACGACTACCTCTTTACCTACTGTATTTATTTATTTATTTTGCTCCTTTGCACCCCATTATTTCTATCTCTACTTTTTCTATCTCTACTATCTCTACTCTACTTTTTTTTTAAACTTGCTATATTGTATTTACTTCGCCACCATGGCCTTTTTATATTTTTATTTATTTATATATTTTGTTTGCCTTCACCTCCCTTATCTCACCTCACTTGCTCACATTGTATATAGACTTATTTTTCACTGTATTATTGACTGTATGTTTGTTTTACTCCATGTGTAACTATGTGTTGTTGTATGTGTCGAACTGCTTTGCTTTATCTTGGCCAGGTCGCAATTGTAAATGAGAACGTGTTCTCAACTAGCCTACCTGGTTAAATAAAGGTGAAATAAATCAAATAAATAAATGCTACCTTTGAGTAAATGTTGTTTTGCTGGGGGAAACCTGGAAACAATGCAAAACAACATTCACTCAAAGATAGCTGATAGCTAGCGAACTGGCCACACAACAAGCTAACTAGTAAACGGGCATCGGTATGAAAGCAAAGAACTTGGCAAATCAAGAATAACAAAAGTTAGCTAGCTAACTGACAAATTCATTTAAGGGAGGAAAGAGAGCTAGCGATAGGTCTTCAGAAAACGTTGGGCATCTAATTTACTCAATTAGGTAGCTAACGTTGTATTGAGCAAGCATGCCATATCTAACAACACAAACAATGCAGAGCTAGCATAACTTTATAACGTGCACACTTACCAGCCGATACAAAATATTATGCGAATAACTTTTTGACACTCATATTTTCCGTGACACAAAGACAAGCTCAACATTCAAACGACGCTCGTTGGTGTCCTTTTCTTTACAGAGCCAATGAGATTCATGATGGGCTTGTAAAAACGCCCTGTTTACCGTTACTCCAATGGGTGGTGTTGGAGAAAGTGAAGCTGTTCGTTTAGTGGACAAGTAATCATCCGTCATATCGAGCAWCTGCTTTTCCATGAGGTAAACGAATGTATGGTCACTTTGCTGTCTGGTTTTGGCTATACAGCATTTACTGCGATCCGGGCCTCTACAGAAGTCAGGGCATTCATACTTCTTGAGCTTCGCTCAGCAGCGCAGAGCCATCAACCAGTTATGTCAATGCGGAGCTATACAGAGCCCTCTGCATTGTAAACGCTTTTTGGGGGGAAGCAATGACGATGTGGTATGGAGCTTGATTTGGCCTATGCAAGCCTCCCGAGGTTCCGCAACTGCGTGTCACATCCTCCATATGGGGCTTCGGGTACACATTGCCAGATCAAGCATAAATCGGGTTCAAAGAACCCAGCATATCTAGCAGTATTAACTCTAGTAATACAAATGATAGAGGCAGAAATATTCAACATTATTAGATTCAGGTGTGTGTATGGTTTGGGGTGGGGGGTTATCACAGTGAGTGCGGTTACACGCACACAATAATGTGATTATTGTGGATAGTCAGATGAATATAATAGTTTGATGAAAACGTTTACATGCTTTGCAAGAAGAACGATTTCCCTAATAATCCTGTTTACATGGACACATCTGAAATCAGGCTACATGATGGAACTGATAATTGCAGAAAATTGCCAATCAAAATAAACATTCTACCACTTTATTTTTGGGAAGCATATTTGATTCAGAGTTTGGACATATATAGGATATATGTGAAAACGAATTCTAAGCAGGGGTGAAGGCATGGGTGGGCCTACTGGGGAGCCAGGCACTGCCAGGCCCACCCAATCAGATTGAGCAAAAACAAAAAAAGAATACATTATTTTATTTTTTAAAACTCCTCTGCATAAATCGGCATTTAGAAGTAGTTTTCACATTAAAACTTTATATGTCCGAACTCAGAATAAAATATTCTTCCCAAAAATAACATGGTAGAACGTTTATTTTGATTGGCAATTTTTTCGCATTTATCAGTCCCGTCAGCTAGCCTGATTTCAAATGTGTCCAAATCGTTTGTCTTGCAAAGCATGTGAACGTTTTAATCAAACTATTACATTAATCTGACTAGCCACAATAGTCACATTATTGTGTGCATGGAACCGTACTCAGTGATGTACTATTGCATGCATGTTCTTGTAGAACCTGCTAATACATGTAGGTCTAATAAAAATGTCTAAATGCATTCATTGTATTTTGGTATTAAGTACCAGTAAGGCGAACGCAATGCAAATTACCAATGATTGTTGCTGATACTTAATGCCATTATCGCATGTAAGAAATATTTTATTGCCTTTTAATGTTTCATACACTGCAATACTGTTTTGAAAGTAAATTAATCTGCCAAGTATGTGTAATAAGCTATGCAAAACCCAATGCCATTATCAATTCACAAGTTCATCTTAGCTATAAAGTAGATACTTTTGCTAATGAGTGTTGGAATTCACAAGTGTGTTTGATGATTCCTGCTGCAGCATACATTTCACTGAGTGTCCATGAGCTGAATTGATTCATCAACAACATCCAGAGGCAGGGGTGTGACAGTCTTTGTCAAAACTGCAGTGGTGCCAGGCTTGTACTTGTACTGTCCTTCTCTGGAAACAGACAGAGAAAGGAAAGAGAGAGAGTATATTGTAAATTCCCGTTATGAATAATCAAGTAATATTCACAAAATGTTGTTGGTTGTAGCCCAGTAGAAACTTGTATAGCTCACTTTTTCCCCTTCTGGACAGGCTGGTCATAGCCCCTAAGGTACTGAACCCCTGCCTGGGTGATGACACACAGGTCCACGTTGCTGCCAGAGCCCAGGTCACAGAAAATCCCAGCAGCAATGGCATCCCGCACCAGCTTTTTAGCCTCGTCCAGCTGAGCAAGATAGGCAGTTAAGACAGGTGAGCAATACATTTTATGAAATGAACAACTGTTCAATGAGAATAACTGCATCTCACCTCCATGTTTGGTCTGTATCTGTCCTCAAATATTGAAATAGCTGCACCTGCTCCTGAACCTGTAAAAACAACGGCAGTAATGTTACCTTATCTAATGTTTCAATACAACTTCATACCATTAGAAGCTCTTCACACGGCCCAGATAAGTTATTTGATGGCAATAGACGATTACCAAAGACAAACAATACAGACAACACTATCTGTGATTATGATGAACTGAAACACGGACAGATGGTGCAAAATAAAATCTCCATAAATGACAGAGTCAAGAATTGACTAGATAAACTAATGGAGAGCATACCCATGGTAAGGAATGGTAGTTTGTCGTAGGAGCCGTGTGGGTAGACGCTGTAGAGGTGAGCGCCAGTCACATCCACACCTCCAACAATCAGAGAGGAGCCAATATGTCCCTGGTACCTGGAGCGGAAGTCACAATTCAGGTGTAGAGCGCTACAATGTAACAGCATCATCAAAATGTTCTTGATAAAAACTGGTTGTTGTAATCAAATGAGGGATGTGCTATCATTGACGAAGGCACTGCTGTGTCTGTTATTTTATATTATGGTCTGGATTAAGTAACTGGATTGTCAGCATTCAAACCGTGTTATGAGAGTGGCCACTGTAGTGGTCTTATTTTCCCATCGTCACAGACTCATTCATGCTCTCGCTCACCTAAAGAGCATCTGTTTCAGTTGTCGGGTAACCGTGACAACAAGGGGAGGGCGTCCTGTGCTGAGTGAGTGCAGCTCCATATTGGATGACATCATCTGAGTGGTGACTTCTGCGTCTGCAGCCACACCTGCTCCACAACAGCTACAATAAAAACGGAGATTAGTGGGTGAAGCATGGTGGCTCAAATAGACTTCAACAAAAGCCCCAGTCTGTGCCTACCATTGTGCAGGGGCTGATGCTGATCTACATAGGGGTTACACAAGCTACACTATTATACTGTAYGAGGTGTATTCTTTGTGGCACTTACTAAATGTTAGGTGCAATGTAGTGGATCTTCATGCAATTCTTGTCAGCTACCACCATGTCATCAGTGGCTCTTGTGTCAGCTCCAAGTATCACCCCATCCTGTGGAGGGAGGAAACCCAAAGTATAATCATACTTAGGGTATTGATTGTGCTGAGCTCAACCCTGAAACAGCTACATCACAGTAAGCGGAAAATGTGTAATGACTGATTCTCACCTTGAAGACTATGCCAGCGATGGTGGTTCCAGTCTTCCTTGCCTTAGGAGAACTGTAACCAAGCTCAGACAAATTCCCTTCCAACACAGCATTCCTGCAAAGTGAGCACTTTTTATGCAATGTTGGGTATATTTAGAGGAACTGGCATTGTGTTAGCCTATGTAGAGCCAGACCGATATATCGAGTCACTGATATTATCTGCCGATATTGGCCTTTTAACGCTATATCGGTCGATAACTCCACTGATAACCGATATTCAATAAATTGAACGAAAATAGGGAATTTCATGCTCATCTGAACACTCGCGGCCATTCTCATGATGTGCCATTATTGTCACAAAGTATCAAAATCAACATTTGAAATATAGTTATTGGATAATTGCTTGTTTGGATGGCAATTTATGAAAATTCAGCGTGGAAAAATTGCACTTCTTAATTTCCCTGCTGTAAAATAGTATGTCAGGAGATATATTGGTATCATAAGTTTAACATTCGGAATTGGACCCCAAAAAACATGTCGGTCGGGCTCTAAACCTAAGCCTACTAAAAGCAGAGATTATTCAGGAAAGCTTCCTCTACAGTCTCTGCTAAAACTATGCATTTACATGGTAACAATATGTAGGCTTGCAGTAATTAACCTGCTTTAAACTGTGCTATATTCTTAGTAATCTGTCTGTAGGTTCACAATTTTACAAAAATGTGTCATATTCAGAATAAATGACATTTTATATCAGTTTCTTTAACAATTTCAGACAGGCACAGTAATTAAAGGACAATTCCGCCACTTTTCAACCTCATTCATCTCCTGCACAAAACCAGTGTCTACATACAGTACCAGTCAAAAGTTTGGACACACCTACTCATTCAAGGCTTTTTCTTTATTTGTAATATTTTATACATTGTAGAATAATTGTGAAGACATCAAAACTATGAAATAGCACATATRGAATCATGTAGTAACCAAAAATGTTTTAAACAAATCAAAATATATTTTATATTTGAGATTCTTCAAAGTATCCACCCTTTGCCTTGATGACAGCTTTGCACAGTCTTCTCTCAACCAGCTTCATGAGGTAGTCACTGTATGTGAAAACAACACGTTTCTATGATWTGTGGTTAAAAAGATAAGGTCCTAAAACATTGCTAATCACAGGGCAGGGTTAAAAGTAAAAAAGTGATTTTCAAAACCTGCAATGAGTTTCTAGCCCARGGGAGGGTATTCTTGCTCCCCACGTCATGGTGAATCTCTGTTTCAACTTTCGATGTCATCGGGTAGAACTTTTTTACGTTATATTTTTTTCAGACAAAACGTACCAATGTGCTGTTTTCACATATGTTGACAATACAGAGGCGGCTGGTGGGAGAAGCTATAGGAGGAAGGGTTCATTGTAATGTCTGGAATAGACTAAATGGAACTGGGTCAAACATGTGGTTGAGATATGTTTGATACAGTTCTAGTCATGCCATTACAATGAGCCAGTAGTCCTATAGCGCCTCCCACTAGCCTCCTCTGGTTGACACTTGTATTGTGCTGGAGATAATGAAAATTAGGTTGAAAAGTGGTGGAGTTGCCCTTTAATTGTGCATGAATTGGGTCTTGACTCGAGCCCCTCACATCCACCTCAAGACCTCAAGATCTGTCACAACACTGTGGTAGAAAAACATAACATCTTATTAAACAGAGCTGCCAACTCTCACGCATTGGCCGTGTGACGCATTTGACCCTCTTCTCATGCTAAGACGCCACACCTCATATCTCACGCATKGAAAAGTACTGCTTTTATTTTTATAGTCACGTCCTGACTAGTTAGTGCCTAGTCAGTGCGTTGACTTTTCAACTGTGCTCCAAATCGTTTTGAAATCGGAGTATCTGCGCCTGCAATTTAACATCGCGAGCGGAACCTCTATCATTGTTCTATCACAGCACTGTGAGCCACGGCACTTTGAAGAAGATGATTGGTCTAGTTATGTAAGGGATCAAGAGGATTAATCAAGAGCAGAGTGGAGCTGGATGGAGAGAGCAGCACAGTAGCACTGTTTTATGTACAATGCCAACAAAATTAGGTTGCTGTTACGCCTCTATCACACCGACAGCTTCATTGCGCTAAATGGTACGCAGCATCATCTGGATATGTGTGCAACAAAAGTTTAACATTCACCTTTTACTACCTTTTCTGTCAAGCCGTCTATGCATACAGTTTTATGTATATGTTCAATATATCCAACGTATGCACCACACAGAATGCACCGCAACTGCCTCTGCAACACAATGTTGCAAGGCAAACGCAGCATTCCATTGGAAATAAATGTACTTCTCGTGTACCAAAATGCAATAACGCTATCGGTGTATTCAAGGCGTTACTCCCGTGCCTATTACAGAATGCATCTGTTTGACAGTGTTTACTAAAGTCGATTTAATCCACACTTGCATTTGTCCCCTCGTTTGGTGATTGGCATTAAGGCTGTGACAACGATAGGGCAGTAGACAGAGAYCAGTATGTTTTAGCAGGGAAGTTTGGTAGGGGAACCTGATGTGTAACTATGCCAGTGTAATCACATATTTGAAATCTAATATGCCTACTTGAGTGTTTGAAAATGAAGTATATGAGGCTATGTATTTTTGCAAGCATTCATGGACAGTTTTGAATAAGTCCTACAAATTAAGCATCGGATATTAAATGCTCCAGGCCTCAAATATATTTTGACATTTTAATATTGTGCACATGTTAATGTAGTGCAGGGATAAAAAACTAGATGCAGCCTCAGACCGATTTTTGTCTGGAGCGGATGGTCAGGGGCCCGGAAAATAATTACAAATAATTTGTAGACTGCGAACTGGCAGCAAGAAGCCCAAACAGATACGTTTGACTAAAACATAATAATTTCAAACCTTGCTTACATTTGTATACGATCACGTGTCTCTCTATTATGCGGGGAATACTTGGGAACAGATTTCTTAAATTAAGATAACTTGGAGAGGATTTCCTGATATTTTTACAGTCTTTTATGTCCTACAATGAAAATTCCACACAAATGTTTATTTATTTTTGCACCGAAAACTTGGGGGGCCAAATAAAACCACACCCGGGCCAAATTTTGCCCGCCAGTTGGGGAACCCTGGTGTGGTGGTAACACTCCCTGGCACATGTCACGTACTTTCCAYCTGAGAACAGACAGTCCCTGCTTCCAACGGTTTCTCCCATTTGCCTGTCTCCTCATCTCATTTCATTACTGTCTGAATAATGTGTCAAACCACCTAAAAAAAATATTAGGATACTTTAAATGTAATCCCAAAGATCTCAAAGTAACAAAGTTATACAATTGAGTGTTTATTTAATGTTCAAAGCATCTTGAATACACCTGACCTGTGGTTTTCTTTTCTTTTCCACCCTGGTCATACAGTAGGCCTAAGCCATGTCAAAATACGTAGAATTRCAGGAAATTAGCTTTAGAACTGTAAAACCTGTCTAGGGGTTGTGCTAGAGGGCAATGAAAGTCACTCCAAGCTTTCTTAAAAAGTTGACAGCCCTGATTATTATAAAGATGTTTTCGTTGTTGCAGTAAATGTTTCTCAAATTACCATGTTGGCCTCAGAGAAATGAACTCACCTGCGAGTGTTTTCGAAGGAAAAACCAGCGCTTTGAGGTTGGCAAGGTCGAGAATTATTGAGCATCTTCAATMAAGATGGGCGAACGAATCCACAAACCGAGACCCCTTGTGAAAGGTGAGACAGCTTACTGCACTTTACTTTTCTACCCCTATTACTTTGTTAAACGCTGTCAAGGTAAACTGTGTTAGCTAAATGTGTCAGCGTTTAGTGRGGAGAACTCTTTCACTTTCAATTTTAACACATCATAGCCTCAGACGAATCAAAATACCGTATAGGTCAGGGAGAACAAAAGGGTAATGGCTAGAAGGGATACAGCTTTTGTTAAGTAAACGTCAAAAGTAGTTTTTTTGTTGCATTTTTGCAACCCATTTCCTAACATTAACCTAATTCTCCTAACCTGCTGCGTAAGTTCTAACCTACTACGAAAAGTCAAATCTGACCAGCTGTATACCATCTTGTCAAAACCGAACAAAATGGATTCTCAATGGCTGGTTGGCTGATAGGAACGGGATCCTTGGGCCGTCCCAACTCGGATGTTTTAAAATGGTTACGGTTAGTTAAGGGTTATGGTTAAGGTTAGGTAAGGGTTACGGCTAGGGTACGGCTTAAGTTTAGAGATGTCCGAAGGATACCAAATAGCACTAACGTTGTAGGTTCACAACCAGCTGTTTGGAAAATGAACAGCTGCATAATTGGTGCAAAAGGTATTGAATTATAGAAAATAAAACGAAAGAAGCAATGAAGACAGGTGGAGTGTGAATAGGCCTACTTTTATATGCATGTCTATGGCGTGTAAAAAAAAGTAATGTCCTCTACGGTCATACTATCAGTAGGCTATCAATGGCATATCCTAGGCCATTTGCACCATTATCAGTTTGTGGAGTGTGGAACATATTATGGAAATGACAAGGCCAGTGTAAATATGCTGTATGTTTAGTATTAGTTTAAAATACAAAACAGTTTCTCAACATAATTATATGTAGGGTAAAGGGAACTTTCATTCTATTTTCTCGCACTTGGTCTTCATGTTGCTCAGGGGAGGATGGGCGTCAGTTCTCCTGTTTGGTAGCAGAAACACATGGGAAACAACATCCTGCGCAGGGAGAAGTCCAAGGAGAAAGCCCCATATTTCAGGAGACTTGGATTCATAGCAGGTATACAGTCCCTTCAGAAAATATTCACACCCCTTGACTTATTCCACATTTTGTTGTGTTACAGCCTGATTTAAAATGGATTAAGTTGAGATTTTTTCCCTCACTTGCCTCACTCTGTGCAATAAGAGTTTAACGTGATTTTTGGATGACTACCTCTTCTCTGTACCCCATTCATACAATAATCTGTAAGGTCCCTCAGTCAAGCAGTGCATTTCAAACAGATTCAACCACAAAAACCAGGGAGGTTTTCCAATGCCTCGCAAAGAGTATGTATTGCTAGATGGGTTAAAAAATTACAAAAGTAAACATTGAATAACCCTTTCAGCATGGTGAAGTTATTAATTATACTTTGGATGGTGTATCAATACACCCAGTCACAACAAATATACAGGTGTACTTCTGAACTCAGTTGCCAGAGAGGAAGGAAACCGCTCAGGGATTTCAGCATGAGGCAAATGGTGACTTCAAAACACATACAGAGTTTAATGGCTGTGATGGGAGAAAACTGAGGATGGATCAACAACATTGTAGTTACCCTACAATACTAACCTAATTAACAGAGTGAAAAGGAGGAAGTCTGTACAGAATAAAACATATTCCAAAACATGCATCCTGTTTGCAACAAGGCACTAAAGTAATACTGCATAAAAAATGTCATGTTTTGGGAAAATTCAATACAACACATTAGAGTACCATTCTCCATATTTTCATGCATA
The DNA here is from genome assembly GCF_002910315.2 of Salvelinus sp. IW2-2015. NCBI lineage: Eukaryota > Metazoa > Chordata > Actinopteri > Salmoniformes > Salmonidae > Salvelinus > Salvelinus sp. IW2-2015. Next base: position 17,506,289 of record NC_036869.1, read on the forward strand.
GTGGTGGCTTCATCATGGGAAAAGGAAAGGGAGACACCTAGTCAGTTGTACAACTGAATGCACTCAAGTGAAATGTGTCTTCCGCATTTAACCCAACCCCTCTGAATCTGTTATGGGTGAGCTTGTAATCATTAAGGAATGGAGAGTTCTTCAAGCTAAAAAAAAAAGAAACAGAATTGAGCTAATCACAGGCAAAATCCTAGAGGACAACCTGTTTCAGTCTCCTTTCCACCAGACACTGAGAGAAAAATTCACCCGTCAGCAGGACAAGAACCTAAAACACAACGCCAAATCTACACTGGATTTGCTTACCAAGAAGACAGTGAATGTCCCGGAGTGGCCGTGTTACAGTTTTGACTTAAATCTATGGCAAGACTTGAAARTGGTTGTCTAGCAATGATCAACCAATTTGGCAGCACTTTAAGAATTTTGAAAAGAATGGGGAAATATTGTACAATCCAAGTGTGCAAAGATCTTAGAGACTTCCCCAGAAAGACTCATGTCRCTGCCAAAGGTGATTCTAACATGTATTGACTCAGGGGTGTGAATACTTATGTAAATTAGATATCTGTATTTCATTTTCAATACATTTACAAAAATATGGGGTATTGTGTGTAGATGGTTGAGAAAAAAAATATTGAATCCATTTTGAATTCTGTCTGTAATAAGTCAAGGGGTATGAACACTTTCTGAAAGCACTGTATGTGTAGCTAGGGTKTGGTTTATTTGTGTGGTTAGGACAATACCCCACTACTGGTCAAATGGGAAAATGTGTCCCCTCTGGCTGCGTGTATACAGGTAACCAAATGCTGATATTTTTCCACAAATTGGTCTTTTGACCAATCACATCAGATCTTATTCAGAGCTGATCTGATTGGTCAAAAGACCAATTGGTGAAAAAAAAATCCAGAATTGTCTGCCTGTGCTTCGAGAGGCTAGTCAAAGACCACATCACCTTCTCCATCCCTGACACACTAGACCTTCTCCAATTCGCCTACCRCACCGACAGATCCACGGTATCGCCATTGCACTGCACACTACCGTCACCCACCTGGAAAAAAGGAATGCATGTGAGGATGCTGTTCATAAACTACATCTTGGCCTTCAATACCATTGTGCCCTCTAAGCTCACCACAAAGTTCGCGGGTCTGAACTCCTCCCAATGCAACTGGGTCCTAGACTTCATGACGGGCCGTCCCCAAGTGGTGAAGGTAGGCAACATTACCTCCTCGATTCTGATCCTCAAAACGGGGGCCCCACAGGGGTGCATCCTAAGTCCCCTCCTGTATATCCATGACTCCATGGCCTCACGCAGTTCCAACTCCATCATCAAGTTCGCTGATGACACAACAGTAGTAGGCCTGATTACCAACGAGATGGCCTACAGAGAGGAGGTAGGCACTGATGGCGTGGTGCCAGGTAAACAACCCCTCCCTCAACGTCAGCAAAACAAAGGAGCTGATTGTGGACTTCAGGAGGAACCAGGCTGGGCGCGCCCCATTCTCATCAATGGGGCCACCGTGGAGACTGTCAAAAACTTAAAGTTCCTAAGCGTACGCATCAGCTGGGAGCTGAAATGGTCAAACCACAAAGACACCGTGGTGAAGGCACGACAGCGACTCTTCAGGAGGTTGAAGAAATTCAGCCTGTCCCCTAAGGGTCCACAGGATGTCCATCGAGAGCATGCTGTACCACAGCGCCGATATAGGACGATATCYATCCGGACATTTGTCATCTAGGAAATGTGTATCACTGGACCTTCTCAAATAGTAGTTGAGTACCCCTGCTCTAGTGGCTTGATAAGGAACGTGAAGCAGAAGACACCACACTGATGTATGTCTCTTTATGTTCAGTTCCTTCCCCTGCTCCAGAATTACAATTAGTAGCTGATTAATGTTGAAGCAGGTCTACATTCTGAGTTTGGCAATTCAGCACTGGGAGCTGTCCATGTGCAACAGTGTCCACAGTGTTCACAGGCTACTGTTTAGTTGAAAAACATGTGAAAGAGTGATTCCACTAGGCCATTGTGCAACTACATTGAGGGCAACAGTTTCCAATCAACACAAAATACCAAATATTTCTAATGTAGTAATATAACAGTAGCATGACAAAAAAGASCTTCCAGAAAGGACAATTTGCAATATTTAGGCCAACTGCAAATCTTAACACCCATACTGTTAATAATTGGACATACTAATAATAATGTGTACGGGACTAATTGGTAAAGGAACCATAAACCTGTGATCTCTTTCTGTCCCTGCTGCAGTTTGGGGCATCTCTGTGTGCTACTGGCTACCTCACTGTGGCTCTTGGAGACTAAGGGCCCCAAGGACTAAGGGCCCCTGTCCATTTACTACGGTGATGCTAACTACAAAATTCGCCCATCCACAAAGAAAATTGCAAACGTCCATGTTGATACCCAGGTCTGTCAGACACTCGTGCTTACTGATGTCCCCCTGCGCTCCTTCGTGAAATTATCCATGAGGTTATGGAGGACGAGCCCAGTCAGACGGCCAACAATCAACTCGTCCGTTGTGTAGACCTCCCACTGCTTAAAGCCTCTCTGATCGCCAGCATCTTGAATTGAAGTGAAATCAGAGAGATCTACAGGGATCTTTTAGACTTGTAATCCTGCATACATCATTGATCAATCTCTCTGCCACATTGAGCCASAAGGGTGTTATTCCGGTTACTTGTTCTAATTTGTCCACGTTGTAGCCATGTCGCCTAGCAGCTTCAAATGGGTTGGCAACGGCTTGCTGCAATTAATTCAATAACTGACAGGGATTTAGAAAGTACATGGTTGTTGTCGATTGCTATACGAATGAATATCCTGTCACTCTCTTAACATATTATTCTTATGTAACACATTAGACTCTTAAAAGACCTAATACGTTACAGACTTATTCTAAAATGGATTAAATCGTTTTTTTTCACTCCTCAATCTACACACAATGCCCCATAATTACAAAGCAAAAACAGGTATATAAAGAAAACAGAAATATCACATTTACATAATGTCACGCCCTGACCTTAGAGATCCTTTTTATGTCTCTATTTTGGTTTGGTCAGGGTGTGAGTTGGGGTGGGTATTCTATGTTTCTTCATTTGTATTCCTATGTTTTGGCCGGGTAAGGTTCTCAATCAGGGACAGCTGTCTTCGTTGTCTCTGATTGAGAACCATACTTAGGTAGCCCTTTTTCCCACCTGTCTTTGTGGGAAGTTAACTTTGTTTGTGGCACTTAGCCTTAAGCTTCACGGTTTGTTTTGTATTGTTTATTGTTTTGTCGGCGTCATTTCTAATAAAAAGAAAATGTACGGTCATCACGCTGCACCTTGGTCCACTTCATTCAACAGCTGTGACACATAAGTATTCAGACCCTTTACTCAGTACTTTATTGAAGCACCTTTGGCAGCGATTACATCCTAGAGTCTTCTTGGACAGGATGCTACAAGCTTGGCACACCTGTATTTGGGAAGTTTCTCCCATTCTTCTCTGCAGATCCTCTCAAGGTCTGTCAGGTTGGATGGGGAGCRTCGCTGCACAGCTATTTTCAGCTCTCTCCAGAGATGTTCGCTCGGGTTCAAGTCCGGGCTCTGGCTGGTTCACTCAAGGACATTCAGAGACATGTCCCGAAGCCTCTCCTGTATTGTCTTGGCTGTGTGCTTAAGGTCGTTGTCCTGTTGGAAGGTGAACCTTCACCCCAGTCTGAGGTCCTGAGTGCTCTGGAGCAGGTTTTCATCAAGGATCTCTCTGTACTTTGCTCCGTTCATATTTCCCTCGATCCTGACTAGTCTCCCTGCCCCTGCCACTGAAAAACATCCCCACAGCATGATGCTGCCACCACCATGCTTCACCGTAGGGATGGTGCCAGGTTTCCTCCAGATGTGACACTTGGTATTCAGGCCAAAAGTGTTCAGTCTTGGTTTCATCAGCAGATAATCTTGTCCTTTAGGTGCCCTTTGTCAAACTCCAAGCGGGCTGTCATGTGCCTTTTACTGAGGCGTGGCTTCTGTCTGGCCACTCTACCATAAAGGCCTGATTGGTGGAGTGCTGCAGAGATGGTTGTCAAACTGGAAGGTTCTCCCATCTCCACAGAGGAAATCTGGAGCTCTGTCAGAGTGACCATCAGGTTCTTGGTCACCTCCTTGACCAAGACCCTTCTCCCCCGATTGCTCAGTTTGGCTTTGCGGCCAGCTCTAGGAAGTGTCTTGGTGCTTCCAAATTTCCTCCATTTAAGAATGATGGGGGCCACTGTGTTCTTCGGGACCTTCAATGCTGCATAAATGTTTTGGTACCCTTCCCCAGATCTGTGTCTCAACACTATCGTCTCTGAGCTCATGTACTGTCAACTGTGGGACCTTATATAGACAGGTGTGTGCCTTTCCAAATCATGACCAATCAATTGAATTTACCACAGGTGGACTCTAATCAAGTTGTAGAAACATCAAGGATGATCAATGGAAACAGGATGCACCTGAGCAACATGTCGAGTATTTCAATATTTCTGTTTTACATTTTTGTACATTTGCAGAAGTGGGGTATTGTGTGTAGATTGATGAGAATTCTTTTTTAAATCGATTTTAGAATAAGGCTGAAACATAACAAAATGTGGATACCTTTTACCTTTTGCAATAGGGTCACTACAGGGTTCACCACTGGCCTCACTTGGACTTGCTGATCATAAACCTGGTTTGATACAGGAATCTCCACCTGAGGTGTTACAGCATCCCTGTGAAGAGCTGACCATATAACCAGGTAAGATGGACTCTGTCTGTGTGTGTGTGTTAGGTAGAAATAGAGGTCATTACCTGGGAGCCTCAGTAGATTTAGCCGGGATTCTTGTTCTCTTCTGTGTATTGTGAGAAATGTGTACACATTGTAAACACAAGCTTATCGTATTTACATTAGCAGTACATAAATAAACGATAATAGTTTAAGAATTTTCTGTAATATCAATGTTTTCTACAATTTTTTATTTGATAATTCTACAACCTAAAAATCCTACCTTTCTCCCCCTCCTCAGCATGGTGGATCTGAAGGAAATGTGTACCAGTTTGAGGAAATGTGTGTGCTTGGAACATTGCATGAACATTGAAGTGAACAATGGAAGGTCTTTGTCATAATGGTATCAATCTGATAGAATGAAATATTAAAACTCAGTCTACAAAATTAAATGGAACACAGTACATACAGTTGAAGTCGGAAGTTTACACTTAGCTTCGAGTCATTAAAACTCGTTTTTCAACCACTCCACAAATTTCTTGTTAACAAACTATAGTTTTGGAAAGTCGGTTAGGACACCTACTTTGTGCATGACACAAGTAATTTTTCCAACAATTGTTTACAGACAGATTATCTCACTTATAATTCATTGTATCACAATTCCAGTGGGTCAGAAGTTTACATACACTAAATTGACTGTGCCTTTAAACAGCTTGGAAAATGATAGGCTAATTGACAACATTTGAGTCAATTGGAGGTGTACCTGTGGATGTATTTCAAGGCCTACCTTCACACTTAGTGCCTCTTTGCTTGACATGGGAAATTCTAAAGAAATTWGCCAAGACCTCAATTTTTTTTGTAGAACTCCACAAGTCTTGTTCATCCTTGGGAGCAATTTCCAAATGCCTGAAGGTACCACGTTCATCTGTACAAACAATAGTATGCAAGTATAATCACCATGGGACCACGCAGCCGACATACCGCTCAGGAAGGAGAMGCGTTCTGTCTCCTAGAGATGAACGTACTTTGGTGCGAAAAGTGCCTTGTGAAGATGCTGGAGGAAACGGGTACAAAAGTATCTATATCCACAGTAAAACAGGTCCTATATCGACATAACCTGAAAGGCCGCTCAGCAAGGAAGAAGCCACTGCTCCAAAACTGCCATAAAAAAGCCAGACTACGGTTTGCAACTGCACATGGGGACAAAGATAGTACTTTTTGGAGACATGTCCTCTGGTCTGATGAAACAAAAATAAAACTGTTTGGCCATAATGACCATCGTTATGTTTGGAGGTAAAAGGGGGAGGCTTGCAAGCCGAAGAACACCATCCCAACTGTGAAGCACGGGGTGGCAGCATCATGTTGTGGGGGTGCTTTGCTGCAGGAGGGACTGGTGCACTTCACAAAATAGATGGCATCATGAGGCAGGAAAATTATGTGATATATTGAAGCAACATCTCAAGACATCAGTCAGGAAGTTAAAGCTTGGTCGCAAATGGGTCTTCCAAATGGACAATGACCCCAAGCATACTTCCAAAGTTGTGGCAAAATGGCTTAAGAACAAGAAAGTCAAGGTATTGGAGGGCCATCACAAAGCCCTGACCTCAAACCTATAGAACATTTGTGGGCAGAACTGAAAAAGTGTGTGCGAGCAAGGAGGCCTACAAACCTGACTCAGTTACACCAGCTCTGTCAGGAGGAATGGGCCAACATGAACCCAACTTATTGTGGGAAGCTTGTGGAAGGCTACCCRAAACGTTTGACACAAGTTAAACAATTTAAAGGCAATGCTACCAAATACTAATTGAGTGTATGTAAACTTCTGACCCACTGGGAATGTGATGGCTGAAATAAATCATTCTCTCTACTATTATTCTGACATTTCACCTACACTGATTGAAGTGGATTTAACAAGTGACCTGGTAAGTCTATGACATAGACTCTATGTCATGGAAAGAGCAGGCGTACCTAATGTTTTGTACACTCAGTGTATATGTAATAATAGAATGTTCAAATAGATCTGATTGTGGACATGAATTGCCTTGTAGTAGTGGTACTGTTTCATTTGAGTAAAAGTGCTGTAGGTGTCATCTTTGGCAATGCATTGGGAATATTTGGGGAGTTTGGTAGAGTGTTGGGTATTCAACGTCAAAAATAACTCTGTATTGTCACGCCTTGTCACTGCACAGTTTATCTTCAAGGCCTCCAACTCTATCACCTAGCTTATATCAGTGAAAACCTCCCTTACGTACAGTACTTGCTCATAAAACGGAACACCCAGTGCTTCTGCTGCCCATGTTCCACCATTATTTTATTAGTGTAGCAGCTACCATTTGAGAATTGGGGCAACCGAAAATACAGGACATATAACTACAAAATAAGACAAACAAAGGACAAATACCAAAACTCGATAATTGCCAGTCAAGTACAAACAGAAATCTCCGTTATTCACCGCTCATTTCCACAGTTGTACCGTCATAGCCAGGGGACAGTGCATACATTTTTACAGCTTACACAAGGGGTGCCACAACACTTAAGAGTAAAAAAGAAAAGGGAAATCTCAAAGATAATCTAGAAACTGTACAATATAACATACAGATAACTGTCCTCTATACATTTGAAAAAATCGAATTGCTTTAGTCTGGAGAGCAAGGCATTGGGAAATTTTCAAACTAGCTAATAGGTGCAAGTACTGTGTATGCATGCATGACTGAGTGTGTGTTTGCTTGTGTGCTTATGTACAGGTAACTACCCAAATAAAGCAAACACTTGAGTAAATGAGGGATACGAAGTATATTGAAAGCAAGTACTTCCACACAGGTATGGTTCCTGAGTTAATTAAGCAGTTAACATTCTATCATGCTTAGGGTATAAAAATAGCCAGTTGCCTATTATTTGGCTGCCATGGCTAGAAGAAGAGATCTCAGTAACTTTGAAAGAGGGGTCTCAAAAGAAAATTGAGGGTTTAAAGGGGGTGTGTGTGTGTATGTCTCAGTCACCAGATCTCAACCCAACTGAACACTTAAGGGAGATTCTGGAGMGGCGCCTGAGACAGCGTTTTCCACCACCATCAACAAAACACCAAATTATGGAATATCTCATGGAAGAATGGTGTTACCTCCCTCCAATAGAGTTTCAGACACTTGTGGAATCTACGCGAAGGTGCATTGAAGTTGTTCTGGCTCGTGGTGACCCAACGTCCTATCGAGACACTTTATGTTGGTGTTTCCTTTATTTCAGCAGTTACCTGGATGTGTGTGTGTGTGTGTTCATAAACTGTGCCTCTCCTCCCTTCTCATTTTCTGTCCACCACTTTGTCATTATCCCTGAGTTGGAGGGGTGAAAGATGTTGGTCGGAGCTTCATCTCAGTGAAAGGGATGGACAAGTCCTTGCCTTTCCAGGCAGTCCAGATCACACCCTGAGACACAGAGACAATTCAGTTAGCAAACCACCCCGAACTTGTAATTGATTGTTCTGGAATAGTTGCCTTAGATTACTTTGGTGATATAGACTCTGAAATAGKGAAATGAGGTATGAAGTTGGCTGGCATTACCTGGTGATTGACACTGGTGTCGTAGAGGCCATTAAGGTTGGCCTCGTGGCAGTTCTTGTACCACCAACCCCCCTTATAGGACATGGCACAGCGGGTGATGAAAGGCGTGGGGTCTCTGTCTCTGGTAGAGAACATGCGCGCGTTGTGGTAACTCATAGAGTCACCTACAAGGACGAAAAAGTCAGGAAGGAAGGGGAAAAGGGAAGTAGAGTGGAAAGACAGATGGCAGGTGTGAGGAGGGAAACAGTAGGTGTGGAATAGAGGGATAATGAGAAAACAATAAGCGACGGGTTTAATGATAATGTGGAAGTATGCACAATAAGAGGTCAATCATTTTCAGTGGACAGATTCTGTTCATACCTGCTGTACCGCTGTACCCAGACACTTTGAGAGCATAGTTCCTTCTAACAGTGTCCACTGTGAATGCAGAGTACTTGGCAAACGCTGATTCGTCCCCTGCACGGAGGTCCACACGTAGGGTCATTGGTGCCATGCTGGTTAGATTGTGTAGGTTCTCATTACCTATAGATGGACAGAGATGAGTGGGAAACAAGGCGTTAGAGCACACAAAAAACTGCTCACTGCCGAGCTCCTGAAGTAAACTATATGTGTTGCCTCTAGGGGGCGCTGAAGACTTATTTTCATCAGATCTACACAGTAGAAATTAGCATGATGCCTCTCAATGTTAGAATGAATAGTGGATAGTGCGCTACTGGCGTTAATGCTCAGCCAATCGCTCAAAAAAAGTTAAAGGGTTTTGAAGAGTGATAGGCCCTCTGCTACTGCTCTTGGTTGTCCTTCTGTTTGTGCACCAATAGTGCCAGTAGTCYYTTTTTTCCTACCGTCTTGCCATAAATTTCCACATTAAATTGATCCTTCTCATCTGGCGTTATACTGTTTAATTTATCTGCCCAGCAACGGGTCTATTTACAGAGTTGATCTGTCATGAGGGCTTACACTGTTTACGTAAAAGTGACATAGTGTAGCTTTTGCGCCGTCATTCTAACAGTTMTGTGTGATGTAATGCTGGTGCACTGCTGCTGAAGTGGGTGAAAACAAACTTAGCGTGACGAATGACTCTCACCCAGCCAAAATTCCCCACTCAGTTCTCCAAAACCTTTGCTGTAGTTTTTCCAGCCTCTGAAGAAGTCAGTTTTCCCATCCATCCTTCTCTGGAAAACCTGTAAAGCACACACGCTCATACAGCGGACATATACCATCCATAACCAACCGTTAACTCCCTCTCATGTCAGTTAAAGGAAAATACCACTCCAAAACTATTTTTGTATTTGGTATTTGATTAGTCCAATGTTGATCCAGTCCCAAAATGTCTTCAAGATAAACTTATTTTGAAAGTTCGATATCTTGAAAACTTGATTGCTGACATGCAAAACATTTTGGGACTGTATCAACTAATGAAATACCAAATAGCAAAAGATAGTTTTTGAGTGGTATTTTCCTTTAAGGGACATAGCTATTATGCAGTCAAATGTATTACATTTGCCACTACTTATGCTAAATCTATTGTCTACATCTGAATACATTTTAAATAGCAATCTCTCCCTTCACCAACAGTATAGACACATGGTCCCTGACACAATCATCTTCTCTTACCGTCCAGCCGCCTCCATCAGTCACCTGGTCGCAGTAGACCAACACTGGTTTTCCCTGCCTTCCCTTGGGGAAGATCTCCACCTCTCCAGACTCATGTATCCCGTTTAGCAGCTCCTGGGAACAGTCACTTGGGAAGGGGTATCGGAGATTCCCTGACATACAAAATCAAAGAGAGAGCYTAACTTTATGAAACTGTGCTTTCGATGTATGTATTTCGTTTTGTAAAGTTTCTTTATAAAGTCAAATATATTTGACCGCTTACCTGTGGTGAACTCAGTGGAAATTTTWGCAGTATAGCTCCCTCCCCTCTCCCCCTGTAGCTGCACGGTGTACTTGGACATGGGATGCAGCCTGATCAATTTGAACTCTGTTACTGTGGAGTCAATGGTAACCTCCTGTTGAGAAGAAATAGGTCATCTGTCTAGACCAGAGTTTGTAGCATTTTGTCCTAATTTACTGTCCTGAATAAAATCGAATGTGTGTCTGTCTCCACCTTTTACTCAGTGCTCCTCACCTGCATCTCCTGTCCCTCCGTTTGATAGGTCAGCTTGTAGCTTCCCACGGCGGCAGAGGGTGCTTTCCACGTCAACAGCGCTGAGCGAGGAGTCACCTGACTGGCCTTCAGGTCACGCRGGACTTCCCCGTCTCCCCTGGATCCTGCCAGATGGACATGGACACAATCACAAGAAGCTCAGTTGYCAAATGAAATGAAAACATCAGCCTTCCTTTTCTGCTCGGTCTCGGGTGAGTTGATTGGTTTAAGCATTAGGGTAGTTTGAGAAGGTGTGTGTGCGGACTGACCACCGGTGGTGGTGAAGACAGTGATGGCGGCAGAGCTGTCCAGGTTGCCCAGCTGACTGGTGACTGTGACGGTGTACATAGTGGAGCCCTGTAGGCCTTTCAGCTGCTGCTCCGCCGCATTGCCCGATACAGTGATCTCGGCATCATCTGACCCTTGGTTGACACAGAAACAAGTAAGCAGCGGAGAGAGAGCAGATGAGTGGCAGGGGAGAGAGGTAGGCAGCAGGATTTAATTTATTTCTCAGTGTTTATATTGTAATGCTGTTGGGGTGGTCATAAACTGACTGTCCAATACAAACACTATGATCTCATCTTGCCTGTGGCCTGTGTGAAAGCTCCAACTGGAAAGGAAAGACTCTAATACGGCTTGAGCTTTTAAAAGCCCCACGGGGTATTGTTGTAATGGATATCCAACTTCTGATACCCCTTACCTTTTTCAGAGCCATACACTATGACGTAACGGTCGACTGTTGCCAGTGCTGGTCGCCATAGCAGCAAGGCCTTGGTGTCTGTGACATTAATGGCCCGGAGATCCCTCGGAGGGTCAGGGACTGAGATTTGGKTTTGAAAAAAATGAAGGCAAGAGAAAGTTAGTTATCACAATGTGAAATCAAATCCTTTCGATATATCATTARATTTGAATCTCATTCTTGCTAAAAAAGTATTTTGAAATTGAAGTTGAATCAGCTCCAGAATAGAGCCTTTGAGAAAATTTGAAAATGCACAGATCTTTCCCAGATCCTGCACCTGCTAGAACAATTATGAACACAGACCCCATATAAAATGCAGAGGAAACACCATACACACGAAAGAAACAAAACAAAAAATACATGTGGTTTTTAATGCTTAACTTAAATTCGTTGACCAAGACACCACCAAGGACCAAATTAAAGTGGCTGTTGATAGTCTAACTTCCTATAATTTATAATCTGACAACTTCCTGTAAATTAGCATTAATCCTAAAATTGAAAGTCAACAGTATGACTGAAGTAAACGTACGTGTCATAACCAGGTCTTTGATTGCATCGCTCTCGTCCAGTCCAAGGACGGATATCACACTGACCTCATAGGAGGACCCTGGAGAGAGCTTTGACAGTGCCAGAGTGGAATCCCCAGAGTCCACCGTTGCGGAGAGAGGCTCCCCTGGAATAGAACGGGCAACTTCCGATGTGAATGCACAATGAACTGACGTGACTCAACAGCCAGGATTTTGACCCCCAGGACTTTAGTGTAAGCACCTACCTTCCTGTGTGTTAGTGTAGGTGACCTTGAAGCCACTCACTGGACTTTTTGGCTTGGTCCAGGACACAGAGAGAGACGTCTCAGTCACTTCACTGAAGACAAGACCCGAGGGAGGCTCTGGACCTGGGCATGGCACGGGAATATTAAGTGTGATTGAGAGCGAAAAAGAGAAACAAAAGATAGAAAGACGAACACAGACAGAAAGACGCATGAAAACAAATAAAGACAAATAAAAACTGTAAGAAAAAGAAAGAATGAAAAGTATCAAGAGAAAAATGATGGACATGGAAACAGAGCTAGAATATATTTGAGAAAGAGAAAATGGAGACTTGAGGTAAGTCATACTATATGTGAGGAGAAGAAAGATCAATATACCTTCAAATGTAGGTGCACTCATACTTTTCTTGTTTACTCACGCTGTTATTATTAGTGCTCCATTGAGTTTGGGTATATATGTACAGTGCAAACATATATACAGTATACACAGTACAGCATATACTAAAACAGACAAAGGTGTCACTGTTAAATGCAGATGTTGGACCCTGGAAAGCAGCAAGGGAAAATGATGAGATATTAATGTTGAGCTGGTCTTTTGATCCTGAAAAAAAAAGAAGTTGGCAGGAAAGAGAAAAGTTTAAATGGTTATAACAGAAGACAAGAAAAATCGAAGAGATGTTGATAACAAATACATACCCCATATTATTTTAATGCAAGAATAGGAGAGATAAAGCAAGATAAGGATAATTTCTAAGGAATAAGAAATGTGTTGACCAACAGATTTTCAACCATGAGTGAGCAGAATTCTGCCATAATGATTCCAAATACCATTTGAGACCTCACCGTCTGAAAAAAACAAAAAAAACTAGCTAATCGTTAAAACCTTGTCGAATTTAGTTCTTTCTTTTTTTTTTACAAATACATTTAAAAAAGACTCATAGGATTAAAATCTGTACATTTCACGCTTAAGATCAGGAAAAACCATAGGGACCAACCATGGTCTTACCCTGGGTTTTGTGAGTGATGAAGGGAGCCAATGAAGGTTGCTGACTTAAAGCTTACCCTAAGTGAGAGAAGATCAGACCAGCAGTGAATGGCGGTTGTAGCTGAATGGTCTCATGAATATCAGAGTAATTTTCATTAGTACAGTGCCTTCAGAAAGTTTTCATACCCCTTTACTTTTTCCACAGTTTGTTGTGTTACAGCCTGGATTTGTATTGATTAAATTGAGATTGAGTGTCACTGATCTACACACAATACCCCATAATRTCAAAGTGGAATTTTGTTTGTAGAAAATCTTTGAAATTAATAMAAAATAAATCATCTGAAATGTCTTGAGTTAATAAATATTCAACCCCGTTGTTATGGCAAGCTTAAATAAGTTCAGGAGTAAAAATGTGCTTAACACATCACATAAAAAGTTGCATGGACTCATTCCGTGTTCAATAATAGTGGTTAACATGATTTTTGTATAACTACCCCAGTTCCTGTACTCCACACATACAATTATCTATAAGGTCCCTCAATCAAGTAGGGAATTTTAAGCACAGATTCAACCACAAAGACAAGGGAGGTTTTTTAATTGCACGCAAAGCAGGGCACCGATTGGTAGATGTGTAAAAAAAATATATATACAGTGTCTTCGGAAAGTATTTGACTTTTTCCACATTTTGTTACGTTACAGCCTTATTCTAAAATTGATGAAATAAAAAAAATATCAGCAATCTACACACAATACCCCATGATGACAAAGCAAATAACAGGTTTTTAGAAATGTTTATAAATGTATAATATTTGCATAAGTATTCAGACCCTTTGTTATGAGACTCGAAATTGAGCTCAGATGCATCCTGTTTCCATTGATCATCCTTSAGATGTTTCTACAACTTGATTGGAGTACACCTGTGGTAAATTCAATTGATTGGACATGATTTGRAAAGGCACACACCTGTCTATATAAGGTCCCACAGTTGACAGTGCACGTCAGAGCAAAAATCAAGCAATGAGGTCGAAGGAATTGTCCGTAGAGCTCCAAGACAGGATGGTGTCGAGGCACGGATATGGAGAAGGTTACCAAAATATTTCTGCAGCACTGAAGGTCCCCAAGAACACAGTGGCCTCCATCATTCTTAAATGGAAGAGGTTTGGAACCACCAAGACCCTTCCTAGAGCTGGCCACCCGGCCAAACTGAGCAATCGGGGGAGAAGGGTCTTGGTCAGGGAGGTGACCAAGAACCCAATGGTCACTCTGACAGAGCTCTAGAGTTCGTCTGTGGAGATGGGAGAACCTTCCAGAAGAACAACAATCTCTGCAGCACTCCACCACAGACAGAAGACACTCCTCAGTAAAAGGCACATGACAGCTCGCTTGGAATTTGCCAAAAAGGCACCTAAAGACCTTCAGACCATGAGAAACAAGATTCTCTGGTCTGATGAAACCAAGATTAAACTCTTTGGCCTGAATGCCAAGCATCATGTCTGAAGGAAACCTGGGAAACCTGGGAAACTAGTCAGGAACGAGGGTAAGATAAACGTAGCAAAGTACAGGGAGATCCTTGATGAAAACCTGCTCCAGAGCTCAGACTAGGGCGAAGGTTCACCTTCCAACAGGACAATGACCCTAAGCACACAGCCAAGACAACACAGGAGTGGCTTTGGGACAAGTCTCTGAATGTCCTTGACCCAGTCAGAGCCCGGGCTTAAACCTGATCGAACATCTCTGGAGAGACCTGGAAATAGCTATGCAGCAACGCTCCCCATCCAATCTGACAGAGCTTGAGAGGATCTGCAGAGAAGAATGGGAGAAACTCCMCAAATACAGGTGTGCCAAGCTTGTAGCGTCATACCCAAGAAGACTCGAGGCTGTAATCACTGCCAAAGGCACTTCAACAAAGTACTGAATAAAGGGTCTGAATACTTATGTACATTTTATATTTCAGTTTTTTATTTTTAATAAATTAGAAAAAAAATCTAAAAACCTGTTTTTGCTTTGTCATTATGGGGTATTGTGTGTTGATTGATGAGGGGGAAAACATATTTCATCAATTTTAGAATAAGGTTGTAAGCTAACAAAATGTGGAAAAAGTCAAGCGGTCTGAATACATTCCAAAGGCACTGTATATATCCCTTTGAGCATGGTGGCATTATTAATTAGGCTTTGGATGGAGTATCAATACACCCAGTCACCACAAAGATACAGGCGTCCTTCCTTACTCWGTTGCCGGAGAGGAAGGAAACTGCTCAGGGATTTGATCATGAGGCCAATGGTGATTTTAAAACAGTTAGAGGTTAATGGTTGCGATATGAGAAAACTGAGGTTGGATCAACAACATTGTAGTTACTCCACAATACTAACCTAAATGACAGAGTGAAAAGAAGGAAGCCTGTACAAATTCCAAAACATGCATCCTGTTTACAACAAGACACTTAAGTAATACTGCAAGAAATGTGGCATAGATATTAACCTTTTGTTTGGGGAAAATCCAACACATTATTGAGTACCACTCTTCATATTTTCAAGTATGGTGGTGGCTGCATCATTTTATGAGTATGCTTTTCAACGGCAAGGACTAGGGGAGTTTTTTAGGCTAAAAAGAAAAAGAATATGGCTATAAGAACAGGCAAAATCCTAGAGGAAAACCTGGTTATCTGCTTTCCAAGAGACGTTGGGAGACAAAATCACCTTTCAGTAGGACAATAACCAAAAACACAAGGCCAAATCTACACTGGAGTTGCTTACCAAGACGAATGTGAATGTTGAGTGGCCTAGTTACCGTTTTGACTTAAATCGKCTTGAAAATCTATGGCAAGACTTGAAAATGTCAGTCTACTGTAGCAATGATCAACAATCAACTTGACAGAGCTTGAAGAATTTTTAAAAGAATAATGGGCAATTATTGTACAATCCAGGTGCTGGACAAAAAGACTCAGTTGTAATCGCCGCCAAAGGTGCTTCTGCAAAGTATTGATTCAGGGGTGTGAATACTTATGTAAAAGAGATATTTCTGTATTTCATTTCCAATAAATTTGGTCAAATTTCTAAAAACATATATTTAATCCATTTTGAATTCAGGCTGTAACACAACATGTGGAATAAGTCAAGGGGTAGGAATACTTTGAGGGCACTGTATGTGCTTAACACATGGATGTGTTTGGGTTGACATACTGTCCATGTACAAAACGGAAAACACAGGCTGTATATGACATGTCGTATATGGACCAGGGAGGCTATGTAATCACGTGTTTATTGTGTAAGGTTTAGCACTGTAATGATTATATATTAGAGAGTATCCCTCAACATAACCTACATTTTGAAGATGATGAACTCATGCTCACATTTCTTTGATGGGATGTGCTTCAGATAGTTTCCCAGTTAGCAACAGCCCATTTCCCCTGGGTGTTTTGGCAATCATACCTGCTTTTCCAAAATGCACCCAGTATGAACAATACACATCACAGTTGCACTAATCACTGCACAACATGGTATAAACAAGGGGTTAACATGAAATTCAAATGATTAGCACAGATGCATGATTATTTGGTCATTGCATATTTAAGTAATAAGGCCCGAGGAGGTGTGGTGCATTTGGCCAATATACTACAGCTAAGGGCTGTTCTTTTGTACGACGCAACGCGTGTCTGGATACAGCCATTAGCCGTGGTATATTGGTCATACACCACAAACCCCAAAGGTGCCTTATTGCTATTATAAACTGGTTACCAACATAATTACAACAGTAAAAATCTATATTTTGTCATACCCGTGGTATACGGTCTGATATACCACGGCTTTCAGCCAATCAGCATTCAGGGCTCAAACCACCCAGTTTATAATTTGTAATTAAAGCTTTGGATTTATTTACCATTCCTTTAATTAAAAGCTCTTGGTTGTCAAGGACAAACCAAAATAAACACAGCTCACGGTATCAATAAGCAGATGATGCAAATTAACGACAGACATGATGAAGTACTGTAATTCAGGAAGTTACAGTATCAAGAGTGTGACAACTCTTGAAATGGATATGGATCAAGCAGCTGTGCAAGTGTACCTCACCTAAAATGGTGTGAGGATGTATCGGCATCTAACTTGGGTCTCTTGAATAACTTGCATAGTTCAAAAAAAGAGAAGTCCTGTGCTTGAACAATGAGCTAATGAACCCTTGTAGTAGTTGGTAGAGATTTAACTATGGCCAGTACCTGTGCTTACGATGAGTCTGTGAATTTTGGAGCGTAGTCCGGGACCCTTCCCAAATACGGACAGGGAATAGCGTGTCTGTGGATGGAGATTCTGGAATGGGAATGAGCGAGCCGACCYTGGAAGGACTTTGGAGAACTTGATTGTACCCCCGTCACCAACTTTAGCCATAGTATTACTGTTGCTGTTCTGTCTCTGGTTATCACTTTTGCTATTGGTAACAGGGTTCTCCTCCCCTCCCTCTTTACCTTGACTCACCCCCATTTCACTTTCCTCCTCTGACTCACTCTCCCCCTCCTCCACTTCCTCTTCCTCCGCCTCATTCTTACTTCCATGCTCTTCCCGGGTTACTATGAAATTTCTGTACATCCCCTCTGGTGCTCCCCAAACAAGTACAAACCCTCCTGAGGTTATGCTTTGAACCCCCACTGAGTTTAGAGGCTGGCCTGTTTTTCCAGTAGTAGTGGCATCTGATCCATTTATCTGGTTTGGTCTGTCTGTTGAATCAGCAGTCTTACTCACTTGGCTCCCTTTGTCATGATGACCTGTTTTTGAATCTTGGCTACTTTGGCTCAAGCTACCGCTATTTCTAATATATGTTTGACCTTCTGCTATTTTACTAGCTGTGGTATTTGCTCTCTTGATGAGAGTTTCAGGCTTAAGGTCTGTGTTTGTGTCATTCTGGCTGGTTCTGTAGGTGCCCTGCTCCTCCGGTTGAGTGGTGTGGACGATGATGCCGTTGTCTCTGTTTGTCAGTTTAGGTTGGAAAGGTCTGCGTATGGGACCTCTTGATGGATGCTGAGRGGGTCTCAGGTTTGTTCGTGTCCTCTTTTGGAATGGTCCCATATTTGGGTGTGAGCGGCATTGTTGGGTCCCCTTTGGAGGTAGACGGTGTGAGGGTGGTGTGCCGCCCACTGTCAGAGTCTTTGACTTGTTTCGTTCAGTTCCAGACGACACCACGTCAGTTGCCCTGTCTGCGTCTGTGCTCATACCGTCCTCTGTTACTGCAATACCATTCTCTGCCACTGCAGCATTTTCTTTAGTAGAGTCTGATTCCTCTGAAGTGGAGGACGATGATGAATAGCCTTCTTTGCCACTCTGCTCTGATTCACTGGATGATTTTGGTGCCCTCTCTGGCTGAGCATCTGGATGGAGGGTTGAGGATTGGGAAACAGGCAATGTCTTTGCAAACACCACTTGTCTGCCAGTCATGGGTTGACCCATACTGGTCTTTGATTCATTTAGTTTTGTGGGAGCTGAAGAAGGTGAACGTGTCCTGTTTCGGAATGGTCTCATATTTAGGTTTGGGCGGTGTTGGTAGGGCCCCTTTGGAGGTAGGCGGTGAAAAGGTGGTGTGCCGCTCACTCTCAGAGTCTTTGTCTCGTTTTGTTTGGTTCCAAACAATCCCACGTCAGTTGTTTTCTCCCCATCTCTGCTGATACCCACTTCTGCAACTTTATCTTTATCTGAGTATGTTGTTTTTGAATGTCCTGTTTCAGACACTTTTAGGGCACTGTCCTCTTTTTCAGCAAAACCCTGCTCTGTTGTGGGTTTACTTTGAACTATTGTGCCATCCACCCTCCCCCCAATGACTCTCTCTCTACAGGTCACATTGACTTTCCTGTGTGTCAATTTAATCTTGTTGACACATTTCTTCCCGTTCAGGTGAACAGTAGTATTTGTTTCTGATGTGGTTGTAGGCTCCAAGCCATCTGTCCCTTGCCCTGGCTCGTTTGTTTCAGTCTCTGTACCCATTTTCCTATCAGGTAGGTCCTTTAAGCCGGGAATCACTGTTGGTTGTTCAGAACCAAAACTCGTAGTGGCATTTTCAGGAAGGATTCCAACAGGATATGTCTTTGTCGAAGTTCCATCTTTTTCTCCAAGTGGACTTGTCTTCAGCTTAGTGTTTTTCACAGTTCTAGCTATAGTCCTGTCCCAAACAATRGGATTTTCTGTTTTAGTGTCAGTTTTTAAGGTCTTCTTGACCTTTGACCCCACCAATGGATTTCTGCTTGAAGGCCTTTTCAGAAGACTGTGACCCACTCTCCTCCCACCCTGGATAAACTTGTACCATTAAAACGGATAGAGTCTCCAATGTATGGCTTCCTGGGCAAGGTTATTCTATCACCTGGTTTATGTACAACCCTGTATTTTGTGTTGACAAGTGGTCTTTTACTGGTTGTAACAGATGGGTCCTCTTTGGTTCCATTGGTGCCTTTGACTGTTACAGAGCCTGGTCCACTCCTATTCTTTCCACTCTCTGGTTCTTCACCCTTGGCCTTTGAGTAGTAGATGGCCTTCACAGGCTWTGTATTCCCTGCTGGGTCTTCATGGCTTGCTACTCCTGGTGCTACCTGCATGGTCACAGTGTCCATGGTCACCCTGGATATTGTCTCTGTGGATTTTCCTAAAGGCACGAAGCGATCATTTGGAACCAAAGATAACAATATGTTTTTTTGATCCGACTACAAGAGGGAAGCACTGTTAGATCCAAATGGGAAAATCAAAAAGAATATCTTTGAACTGAACACTTTGAATTATCCTGTTTTCCAACAACACCTGCATTGACATTAGTGCAATAMATAGTTGGCCTATGTGCTGTCCAAACCTGCAGGGAGAAGTGGAAAGAGTATTACATTTGGTCATCAAAACAACCTTGCCTTTCATTGTTCGGGTGCTGAAAATGTCAATGTTGTGAGTTAAGTGTGTGCCGCTACTGTCGAGAAAGAGAGAATGAATAATGAAAATGGAAAAATATTTTACAAAGAGAGATCAGGTTAGCTCCAGGAGCAGTCTTTATATTGTACCTCTATTAATTTCAAGCTATTTTAATTTCACTTCCAATGACCTGCTCTATTGAAAAATGACGTGTCTAGACATGTTAACTTTAGTGGGATAACAGTTCACAGGAGCAGGGCTGGCCTCTCTTGCATATTCATTCACATTGCCAGGGAATCCAATTTTTTTCAGAGAATTCTCTCTCTTTTAAACATAATGATGACTTTCTCTTTCTCTCCTGCTTCTTCTGCTTACTTCACAATTTATTTGTTGTTTCATGACTGTATAACTCTTATCTTAAAATATTTTATGATTTTTATGGTCTTCATTTCCAAATAAACTAATMAAGAATATGGCCTAATGAATCAAGATTGCTTCTTATACAATCTAGTCCCTGGATTTTTTCATATGCAATGTAGTAACTAAAGTAAGCCATCCAATAAAACTCACCAGGAGTGACTTGGACTGTTGCTGGYTTGCTCTTGATCCCGCCCTTTTCAGCCACTAGCGTGATGTCATACAAATGTCCTGGGTCCAAACCGTCAATCTGGGCAGAGTCCCTCTCAGGGGGCAGGGTTAGGTCTTGTCTTCCCTTGGCTGTTCCGTCTGTCTGATTGGGTGCAACAGTTAAGCGATACCTGTCGATGTCTCCTTGCGATTGTTCCCATTGGACAACTGCAGATGTTGTGGTTGTCTTCACAACTCGAAGGTGTGTGGGTCCAGAGATAACTGGGTGGTGGGTCGGGGGGAAAGCAGTGGRGGAAAAAACGACTTAGCATTTATATCTATTGATAACCAAAGTCACAGATGCTAATAAAGGGATACAAAATGTGGTTTCCTGACTCACGGGTTGTGAATTCTGCTGTGCTCTCAGTGCTCATTCTCCTATTTATTTCTCCCTTGATTGTCACCGTGTACTCATGCCCGGCCGCCAGTCCTGTTTGGGTGTAGGTCGTGAGCTTCCCTCCAACTTGAGATGTTATCTGTTGATCGCCCTCTTTCTGTGTGGCACAGAAAACGATACAGTTCATGTTAGAACGGGCATCAGGAGGAATATTAATAATTATGATGAAATGGTCTACTGGTATTTCAGTTAATTTTCTAAAGTAACGGTAGTCAGAACCTGTGTTAAACATWATTTTTGAATGGGTGCATGTACCGTATGCTTACCAGCAGGGGGAGTAGGCTAATTTACAAATTCTATCATGCCGAAGCCTATATTCAGATATTTTGGAAACGTCAACCGAGCCAACTCTAAATTAGCAACTGGACTCAAATGTATTGTCCACAATGGGGCCTCACAATCACATTACTACAGAACTCAACAGCTATGCAGTACAACATCATCAGACAAAATAGAATGATGTCTCTGTTGGGAATTMTAACTTGGGTGGGCAGCTTTTCTTTATATTATTATTTTCTTGGCAATGAGATAAACAGCCTCATATTCCAATGATGCAATAGTAGTATTGTGAAAGTATTTCATTATTAACATATAWGGGAAATCCAGTAGCTCACAAAGCTTTGAGAAATGGTGTCACACAAATAACATTACMGTATACACAGCATCTGGCAACCCGCTCAACTATAGTCAACCATTCACGTTCCAACTTTCACAATATCCTTTATTGGTATGTGATCATTTGAAAAACCAACTTATAAAAGATGCTATTAAAACAAAAACAGTATCAGGTTGTTATTCTTCAATCTATGTATTGAAAAA
Source organism: Salvelinus sp. IW2-2015 (assembly GCF_002910315.2). Classification (NCBI taxonomy): domain Eukaryota; kingdom Metazoa; phylum Chordata; class Actinopteri; order Salmoniformes; family Salmonidae; genus Salvelinus; species Salvelinus sp. IW2-2015. Next base: position 17,527,918 of record NC_036869.1, read on the forward strand.
CGGCAGTATTTCCATTAATTTAAAAGCAGTAGTTTAAGGGTTTACTCAATTACTCCAATSTGGGGRTGTTCTCCAAGTTTTTCTCCATTGTGTAATATATTTTCTCATATGGGAAATCGGACGCAGCTGGGTTGCCAGGTTGCCCAGCATTGATCTTCAGTGTCCGTGTGTCATATGCCTCTAATTCTTTCAGCAGTTATTTCAAGAGATGAGTGTGTTGTGCTTTATCTTGCACAATGTGGGGCTTGCTCCTCATTTGTGTACGTGTGTTGTTATCTGTAAACATGAGATGAATGTGTATCTCCCTTATTCATTCTCTTCTGCTATGTGTCACAGCTGCTGACCAATGAAGTCATTTCTCTGATCAGGGCCATGTTTTTGACAGTGTTTATGGCTGCCCTAGCAACAAGCATCCCACATCTGCATCTTTTCTTCTTCCTTGCTGCCCACTCACTCTTTCTCCCATTATYCTTCCCTTGACTTTCTCCTTTGCTCATTGTCCTCATCCCTAATTYTCTCTCCTCTGTTCAGTTTGATGTATTCCCTGTACAAGGATGTTCTCCCTTCCGCCATATTTCTTCTCACACCTACCCCTGTCATGTATGGAAAAAGAGACTGTTTCCCTTGTTGTTGTTTTGGGAATGCGTCCTGGTGCTGATGCTGTGGCCAAGCGTCACTCTACTAACCGACAATAGTCTCTATATACTGTTTTTCTCTCTCTTTTTCGTCTGGAACCCTTTTATGAAGAACAATAATMTCATTCACACATTGAAAGAATTACATTAAGTAGGAAAAAGAGGGGAGTGGGATTTGTGCTAGGTTGTTTAATCTTGGTACAATTKCCCTACCTTTTCCTCTAGTACTTTTGGTTGTCATTAAGGTGTTTCTCTTTGTTACAGTGTTGTAGATTTGTCTTTTAATGACATAGATACTGCTTCTCAAGAGTGYTTGTGTCTGCTCTAATAGCAAGGTCCAACAACATGTGCATGATGAGTACCAATCCAGTTTGTCATTGTGTAAGTCTGACATCACCTCTCTGTGCAGATTGGGAGCATATGTTTTATTAAAGCTCCAATGCAGCCATTTTTTWWWWTTKATCTCAAATCAAATCATTTCTGGGTATCAATTAAGTACCTTTCTTTTCAATTTAAATTGTTAAAAATRCACAAAATTAGCTTCTTAGCAAAGAGCAATTTCTCAAGCAARAATTTTGCTAGGACTGTCTGGGAGTGGTCTGAGGAGAATTGAAAACTAGCTGTTATTGCCAGAGAGGTTTGGAACTCTTTCTTATTGGTCTATTAACTAATTTACCGCCAGGTGATATCTCAAACTCCATCCCACATTTGAGTAATTTAGCAGACGCTCTTACCCAGAGCGACTTACAGTAAGTAGTGAGCACATACATTTTAGTACTTTTTCATGCTGGTCCCCAGTGGGA
>NC_036869.1:17530359-17566405 GCF_002910315.2 Salvelinus sp. IW2-2015
GTATTTACTGAGGTGACCGTTTGTTAACGCCAAACGTCATTAAGTAGAAACTGGCAAAATATCCACTGCTAATTCTTTTGGCAAAGCGTTTGAATATCTGCACATTTACAGCATCTATAAACCATGTTATGTACTCCAATAGTCCACTAATGGGTTATGCTCAGTGAAACTCGTTTTTTGCCATTTGAAAGTCTTCAAAGGCTTAGTGAAATTAATGACTGAATAGAAAATGAAAACATAATAATCTGTTTCTGACATGGCCTGAGGCTCCCCTGCCAGTAACTGTTGCGTATGGACTCACCTTTCATTTGTGTGATGGACCTCTGCTGCTCAGCTGTCAAACTGYGGTGTGCTACTGTTCTCAAGGTCAATCTTTTTGGATTTCTTTATTTTGGGATGATTTCCACTCTTTGGTATAGAAAATGAAGGGCTCTATTGAATCCTTATCGTGGAGGTTCAAGGTAACAACATGATTATAATTTCAAGGCAATGTTCCGGCGTTAGCRGAGACTGCATTCACGGKAAACGCTGTATACACTGACATAGCTCTTTCCATGACRTAGACCGACTAGGTGAATCCAGGTGAAAGCTATGATCCCTTATTGATGTCACTTGTTAAATYCACTTCAATCAGTGTAGRTGAAGGGGAGGAGACAGGTTAAAGAAGGATTTTTAAGCCTTGAAACAATTGAGACATGRRTTGTGTATGTGTGCCATTCAGAGAGTGAATGGGYAAGACAAAAGAAGTGGCTTTGAGCGGGGTATGATAGTAGGTGTCTGGCGCACTGGTTTGTATCAARAACTGCAACGCTGCTGAGTTTTTCACACWCAGCAGTTTCCTGTGTRTATCAAGAATGGTCCACCACCAAAAGGACATCCAGCCAACTTGACAACTGTGGGAAGCATTGGAGTCAACATGGACCAGCATCCCTGTGGAACGCTTTCGACATCTTGTAGAGCATACCCCAACGAATTGGAAGGTGTATTAGGAAGGTGTTCTTAATATTTTGTTCATTCGGAAAGTATTCAGACCCTTTGACTTTGTCAAGATTTTATGTTACAGCCTTATTCTAAAATTGATTAAATTGTTTGTTTTTCTCATCAATCTACACACAATACACCATAATGAAATATCACATTTACATAAGTATTCAGACCCTTTACTTTGTACTTTGTTGAAGCACCTTTGGCAGCGATTACAACCTCAAGTCTTCTTGGGTATGATGCTACAAGCTCTGTCAGTTTGGATGAAGAGCGTCGCTGCACAGCTATTTTTAGGTCTCTCCAGAGATGTTTGATCGGGTTCAAGTCCGGGCTCTGGCAGGGCCACTCGAGGACATTCAGGGACCTGTCCGGGAAGCCACTCCTGCTTTGTCTTGGTTGTGTGCTTAGGGTCATTGTCCTGTTGGAAGATGAACCTTCGCCCCATTCTGAGGTCCTGAGCGCTCTGGAGCAGGTTTTCATCAAGGATCTCTCTGTACTTTGCTCCTTCATCTTTCCCTCGATCCTGCCTAGTCTCCCAGTCCCTGCCGCTGAAAACATCCCCACAGCATGATGCTGCCACCACCGTGCTTTCACTGTAGGGATGGTGCCAGGTTATCTCCAGATGTGACGCTTGGCATTCAGGCCAAAGAGTTCAATCTTGGTTTCATCAGACTAGAGAATCTTGTTTCTCATGGTCTGAGTCCTTTAGGTGCCTTTGGCAAAGTCCAAGTGGGCTGTCATGTGCCTTTTTACTGAGGAGTGGCTTCCGTCTGGCCATTCTACCATAAAGGCCTGATTGGTGGAGTGCTGCAAAGATTGTTGTCCTTCTGGAAGGTTCTCCCATCTCCAAAGAGAGACTGGAGCTCTGTCAGAGTGACCATTAGTTTCTTGGTCACCTCCCTGAACCCGAAAGCCCTTCTCCCCCGATTGCTCAGTTTGGTCGGGCGACCAGCTCTAGGAAGAGTCTTGGAGGTTCCAAACTTCTTCCATTTAAGAATGATGGAAGCCACTGTGTTCTTGGGGGACCTTCAATGCTGCAGAAATGTTTTGGTACCCTTCCCCAGATCTGTGCCTTGACACAATCCTGTCTCGGAGCTCTATGAACAATTCCTTCGACGTCATGGCTTGGTTTTTGCTCTGATATGCACTTTCAACTGTGGGACCTTATATAGACAGGTGTGTGCCTTTCCAAATCATGTCCAATCAATTGAATTTACAACAGGGGTACTCCAATCAAGTTGTAGAAACATCTCAAGGATGATCAATAGAAACAGGATGCACCTGAGCTCAATTTCGAGTCTCATAGCAAAGGGTCTGAATACTTATGTAAATAAGGTATTTCATTTTATTATTATTTTTATACTATATATTTGCTAAAATGTGTAAAAACAAGTTTTCGCTTGGTCATTATAGGGTATTGTGTGTAGATTGATGAGGAAAATGTTTTATTTAATATATTTTAGAATAAGGCTGTAATGTAACAAAATGTGGGAAAAGTCAAGGGGTCTGAATACTTTCCAAATGCACTGTATATGTACATATCTACCTCAATTACCTCGTACYCCTGCACATCGACTCGGCACTGGTAGCCCATGTGTGTATATAGCCAAGTTAACATTACTCATTGTGTATTTATGCCTTGTGTACATTTTTTCTATGATTTCTCTTTTTCTCTCTCTGCGTTGTTGGGAAGGCCGCACAGGTTAGCTTTTCACTGTTAGTCTACACCTGTTGCTTATGAAGCATGTAACAAATACATTTGATTTGTTTTGAAGGCAAAGGAGTCAATGTTTTTTTCCATGGCATGTTTTAATCTACTGTATGTCATCATTGAATTCCCTTGGGCTCTCAGGGAAATGTTAGGCAAACATTTTGGGGATTTGTAATGGAAATAACGCAGCACCATGACTTTTCAACATGACCTTAAATTTGCCCCCAAAACAAGTCTTAAAACCTGGAATGAGAACTGGGCTCYGTGCCATGAGACCATTCTCAGCTAATATAGTGAGCTCCAAAAGTATTGGAACAATGACACATTTGTTGTTTTGGCTCAGTACTCCTGCACTTTAGAGGGTATTTTCATCCGTTTCRGATGAACCGTTTAGAAATGACATTACTTTTTGTACACAGTCCCCCCATTTTGGGGGAGTTGGGGTGGCAGGTAGCCTAATGGTTAGAGCGTTGGTCCAGTAACTGTTGCTAGATCGAATCCCTGAGCTGACAAGGTAAAAATCTGTCATTCTACCCCTGAACAAGGCAGTTAACCCACTGTTCCTTGGCCATTGTAAATAAGAATTCCCGATTAATTCAGGACTATCCGCAATCATGGTAGCATCCACATTAATGTAGAAGTTCTTAAAAACATATTATATTCKTATTTACAATAAAATTKACTCCAAAATGACACACAATACATTCTTTACCATTCATTTCTATTGGGCACRAAATGATCTAAAACACATCCAAAAGAAACAGCAAATGGATCCAACAAGTTCGTAGAGTCACAAGCTTGATGTAATCATTGCGTGCTAGGAATTTTAAAAAWTTCACTTGTGTTTATTAAAGTAGTCAAAAGTTTAGTGTGTATATAAGTGAATTTGTCCCAATTCCTTTGATCCCCGGGGGGACTATGTACAAAAAGTGCTGTCATTTCTAAACGGTTCACGCGATATGGATAACAGCTGACAGTCTGTACTATAACCTCCATAGTCACTGTATCCTTTCAAATCCAAAGTGCTTGAGAACAGAGCCAAAACCAACAAAACATATGTCACTGTCCCAATAATGTACATCTGTTGTCTAACAGTTGTTTCTCAAGTTCAGTTTACTTTGTGCTTTAGTTAAGACCCAGATTCACAACTCACGACTTCTTAAGAGATTGTNGACCCAGATTCACAACTCACGACTTCTTAAGAGATTGTGAGTAGGGTGTGTTGGGTTGTTACCTGGCTGGCGAAGGTGACGTGGTAGGTGTCATACTGGACTGGAGGTGGGGTCCAGAAGAGGGTGACAGAGGATTCAGTGACGTCCTTGGTGTTGAGCTGGGACACACCAGACATGGCTAGAGACAGGGGAGGGGTTAGGTGCTTCATTACAGTCATTTAAGCCAGCAATGCCATACAATGTTTCCTTGCATTAGCTAAAGGGATTTACCGTGGAATTGATTTGGAAAGCAATAAGGCATCTTTTTGCGAAGCTGGCACCCCCCCCCCCCATTTAACATTAAAGTCAATGTAAAATACAGAGTCCTATTTCCCTAAAAGGTACAGGCCCATTAGTCAACTTGTGTCAGCGTCTCAAGCTGCAACATATGGTAGTGGTCTACACACTGTAAGTCCATACGGTACTTGAAAGCATAGCGTGGCATATATAACAGTATGTGGAATTGGATAGAAGGGAATACTATATTCCACACACTATGATATATTAACACTGCCCTGTGGCTAATACAGTACGCACTCTTTTTCACTGGACAATATAAAAGGCTATTGCAGCCTTGAGAGAGTTTTATAGAGAATATTTGGATGACTCACCGGTGCCACAGTCAGCTCCAGTGAACCCAGCTTCACACTGGCTGCAGTCCGGGGGGGCGAAACCACGGCGACACACACACCTCCCCTTCACGCAGCGCCCTTTGTTGCTGCAGTTATCGGGACAGCCCTTAGCAGCGCAGTCCTGTCCGCTGAAGCCCACTTCACACACGCACTTCCCGTTCACGCACCTTCCCTTGTTGCTGCAGTTATTGGGACATGCTTTGGCGGAACAGTCCGGCCCCGTAAAGCCGCTATCGCAGACACATTGGCCGTTCACACACTTTCCACGGTTGCTGCAGTTGCCAGGGCAGGACCTGGTGGAGCAGTCTGGGCCTGTAAAACCGCTATCACACACACACTTACCGTTCACACACTTCCCCCCGTTTTTGCAGTTTCCAGGACATGCCTTGGTGGAGCAGTCTGGGCCTGTGAAGCCAGTGTCACACACACACTGCCCGTTCACACATCTTCCCTTGTTGTTACAGTTTCCAGGACAGGACTCTGAAGAGCAGTCTGGCCCTGTGAAACTGGGTCCACACACACACTGCCCGTTCACACATCTTCCCTTGTTGTTACAGTTTCCAGGACAGGACTCTGAAAAGCAGTCTGGCCTGTGAAACCAGTGTCACAACACACACTGCCCGTTCACACATCTTCCCTTGTTGTTACAGTTTCCAGGACAGGACTCTGAAGAGCAGTCTGGCCCTGTGAAACCGTGTCACACACACACTGCCCGTTCACAACATCTTCCCTTGTTGTTACAGTTTCCAGGACAGGACTCTGAAAAGCAGTCTGGCCCTGTGAAACCTGGGTCACACACACACTGCCCGTTCACACATCTGCCCTTGTTGTTACAGTTTCCAGGACAGGACTCTGAAGAGCAGTCTGGCCGGTGTAAACCAGTGTCATCACACACACACTGCCCGTTCACACATCTGCCCTTGTTGTTACAGTTTCCAGGACAGGACTCTGAAGAGCAGTCTGGCCCTGTGAAACCTGGGTCGCACACACACTGGCCGCTCACACACTTCCCCTTGTCATTGCAGTTGCCGGGGCAGTCAGACAAACTGCAGTCGGGTCCACTGAACCCTGGGAAGCAGACACACTTGCCGTCCTCACAGCGTCCCTGGTCACTGCACTCATTAGGACACTCGTCTCCCTCCGGCTTGATGGAGCACTCTGCACCTAGAGAGGTGGTTCGGACAGACGCAGAGTAAAGCAGTAAGACACTACAGCGTATTGATATTTTGAACCGATTAGTGGATACACTATTGGTGCTGTCGCTGAAAGTGTCCCACATTGAGAGAAGGGTGGAGAGCTAGATAAGGAGGATTGTCTAAGATCACATTGGGCAGCAAGTTAGAGCTGGACCTTGTCCTATACTTGCTTTGATTGGTCGAGCCCGTTAGCAGAGTCCTCATTACTCAGGTTAGTTAGATCATATGAGCATGGCTGTAGTCTGCCAGTTCAAAATGTGATCATCATTGAGGTAAGTGATGGATAGTTTGTTATATTCATGTGAGAGCTGTGTGTGTGTGTGCAACCTGCGTGTGTTTGTGTGTGTGCTCAAATGAGAACCAGTTGGGTGATTCAGTGAGATGGGAGGAGCTATGAGGTGCTGCCGTGTGATGGTTAAAACGAGACTCAGTTGATCAGTGAGTCACCTGGCAGCAGTCCTACTGTACCTTTACTCTGCTGGGACGTGCAGCAGCCCCCCTCTGGGCCTCCACACTTCTCCCTCAATGATGACACCTCCTTCTCCAGCCTCTCCAGACGGTCTCGCAGGGCAGCAAACTCGGCCTCGCACCCGCCTGCGCACGACCCCGGAACCAGTCGGATCCGATGGGTAAGGACTAGAGCAGAACCAGGCTCAAGGTCCAGTTCCTTGCCCTGGGTCTGACTGGAGTCCCCCTGAACACACGCCTCAGAGATCACTACTTTGATTGGCTGCCCGCCACCCTCTGGCTTTGTGTCCCTGGGTGCCCTTTGACCCCCAGGCTGCAGGCTCTGGGAACCTGATGGGGTCAGGAGGGCAGGGCAGGTGAGGAGCAGGATGAGGAAGGATGGGACAAGAGGCATTTTTGTCGGGAAGCTGCCTTCAGGTGGAGGGGGAGGGCAATTGTCTTTGTTGGTTGAAGAGAAACTGATAGTAGATCACTTCAAAAAATGACAGTTTTCAAGGAAAGGCCGGGGCAGACGGATGAACTCTCTGCTGTGGCGGTGCCTACAGGTCAAGGGGTTTTCTCATCAAGAGGTTGTCTTATTCATGGGAATCTGTAGAACCGTTGTCTCAAAGTGGAGGGTATTCAAAGACTCCCTTGACACTGTATCCCAAGAATTTCCCTAGGAAACAAGAGAGTTAAGAATAACAATTCCCCTGAATTTATGTAAGAACAACAACTACAGTGAGCTGGAATATAATTGTAGTTGTTTATGGCGGGATTGTGGAAAAAACATGTTTGTCTTGAAGACTATTTCAATATACTCCGCGACCAGCGTTCCTATTTTCCTACAGCAACGTGGTTGTGGCACGTGTCGAACCACGGACTGGTTCTGAACAGTTGGCCATTCACTAACAGCCCATTATAAGGATGGGATTCAACCCAAGGCCCAGTTGGTGTGGGTTAGGCTTGTGTTTGGACAATGTACAGCCATGCAGGATAATGTGGTTTACCGGTGGGACCCAATAAGGTCACTATCCTCATTCCAGTAGGGGGTTTGGATGCAAGTGTCTGACCTGGAGCCAGAGTCTCAATCCATGCCACGTAGGCCAGAGGCAGTGTACCCACAATCCCTCCCTCTCTCACCTGACTGAACCCTAACCAGCCTATCCTCAGTCCTCTCAGCAATGGCCTTTTTCATACCTTCTGTGTATCACAATAAGGAAAGCCATGGCTGCCCTATCACCAGCCTAATGCCTCGACCTACTATATGTCCAGTAACCTGTACTATGTCTTTTCTAAATTAACCAGGTTGTTACAACCTACCTAAATTCCCCAGAATTGATAAGCACAAAAGTGGATCCTGTTCAAATGATCTATGTGCACAAACAGTACAGCTCAAATGACATTCCTCTCAATGCATAAACYAGGCCCTGCCTTTCCCAACCTGGAAATGCAGGACCATTCAAGAGCAGCATAACGTCATAGCACCTAGAGAGTTGAGTGAGGGATAAAGATAAATATATAGAGATTTTTAAAAAATGAGGGGGTGAAATGGTAGTAAAGCAGAATAGGAAACAAAGTAGCAGCGGGAAACGACAACAGGTTATTCAATTTTCGGCAGCCTGCAAAAAGCTCATAAATCGAGGCCCTCGGAGGGCAAGTATCTTGTCAGCATGAGGAGACTCACAGACACTCATCACTCAGGGATAGATTTACTCAGTCCCTCAGAGCTACACTGCCTCCAATCCCGCGAGGCTATGAATCTCAGGGTTTACAATCGTATAATATCTTTGGCACGGGAATACCAAAACTTCACAACAGCCTTACTCACAGTCACAACATATGGCTAACATCACAGAGGGAGGGAGGAAGGAAGGTAGGAAGAAGAGGATTAGGCAGAGGAAAAAACACTGAAGTGCACCTAGCTTCTACAGTGATGGTTGCTACTGCGGAGTTGACTAAACTCAACTCCATGGTGAAGGAAGTTCTGATGAACTCCACCAATGGAGTTGAGCAGAGACCAGGCTTTGTGGAATTCAGCTCYGACTACATCGGCCCGAGATCAATACTTCAAAACATTTCAATGATGAAACGCTTACCTTGTACCTATGTTTGTCCTCTGTAGTTTTGTGCCTTTCTTTGTTTGCTGAAATCCATACTTTTTCAATAAACGTTAATCAAATACAACCACCGACTGTTTGCTTGTTTCTGTTTCTCGAAGATGGCAACTCCGCGCAAATGCCTAGGTCTCCAAATACCCATTGTCCAATCAAATCACACAGTCTAGGCCTAAATCATCTGAGATTAAATTGGCACATGCGCATTCATACTGAGTTGCCATCTTCGAGAAAAAGAAACGAGTAAACAGTCGGTGGTTGTATTTGATGAACGTTTATGGATWTCAGCAAACAAAGAAAGGCACAAAACTACAGAGGACAAACATAGGTACACGGTAAGCGTTTCATCATTTTCATCATTTGACGGTGGCGAATCGATGTAGCCGGAGCTGAATTCCATAGTGCCTCGTCACTGCTCAACTCCATTGGTGGAGTTCATCAGAAATTTCCTTCACCATGGAGTTGAGTTTAGTCAGCTACTACTGCGCCTACTGCCACCTCTCTGAGTGATAGGTAGCGTAGTGATTTTAACAGTGAAGCTGCTCTTTCCATCTCTGGGATTTCCATCCTGGTCTGGAACTCAGTAGTAGACTCAGAATACTGATATCAGCCAACAGTTTCCTTATTAATACCTGTCACAGCTGGTAATAACACTATAGTCACAAAATAAAGCAATATATTTTACAGGACTTCTGTCTGCAGAAATCTTAGTCAAATGCACTGTGAAGTGTTTTCCAGTTGCTTTGCGTCCTTTTTGGGCTTTTGCACCATCTTCCCACAACCCACCTCCCTCTCCAGCTCTCTCACATTCRAGCACACTCATACACACATTAAAATGTACAATTAAATATACATTTTGAAATGCCTGTCAATACACCAGGGTAGAGTGGTTTTGGATTGTATAATGGATGGGGATTGCATTATTTTGTATATTGGCATTAGTCCCGCACAACCTTGCATTGATGTCTACATAGACACTGTGAAATACAGTACATATATATAAAACGTTTACAGGCCAAGGTCATTTGGATTCTATCCTACCTATAACATATTTACAACCATTATTCAGTACTTACACGAATATGCATCGCTCACAACTGTACAAATGTACATATAGGATGATCAGATAATAATGTACTCTGCTCTACTTTTTWAAATTAATATAACAAATGATTTATTTATTTATTCTTATTGATAGGCATTTATTGTCAATATTAATTTTAGAATAAAAGAACTGGTAATGAAAATACAAATGAATAGGGCTTACCTGGATAGACTGTACCTCTCTCCCTGACCAATGTCTGTCAGTCAGTCCAAAGCTCCCTCTCCCTGCTCTTGGAAAGCTCTGATTGACTGACCAAGAGAAAGGGAGGGGGGATAGGAGAGTGGGAGAGAGAAGGAAAGAGAGAGGGGAGGAGAGCAGTAACATTTTCTCATACTTCAAGAATTTTTCCTCCCTCTCTCACTTCTCTCTCTTCTACCTCTTTTTCTCTGATGTAATTCTATGTGCTTTACGGGTCCCTTTTGGCCGGTGGATTTCGATGGAAAACATCTGAATATTTTGATGTTTTGAACGACTGGGACCAATCTTCAATATCTTTTGAACTCAKCTTTGTCCTCTCCTTAGACACTTTATGATGTTAGTGAGACATTCCTCATTATCTTCCCTTTGTTMTTTTTTGACAGTTGACAAAACCTACATTTTCATATCAGTCATATTTGCTTCTTCAGACACCACATTTGCACATAGGGCTTGTGAGTGCATCTTTTCTCAGACTTTTGCAATRTGCATCATCGCTGTATTCTCTGTACTCTGTATGGCCATAATAAAAACAGTCGTAATATATTACATTTGTGCTGTGGATGAAATGGGAAGTGAAAATATGGAATTGTCTGATATCTGTCGTGAGAAAAGGGAATCCATCTCTAACTTGATGTATTTTATAGATGCATTGTTAAATGTATGAAAAGCTCACAGTCAAGTCAGATGGCATTAACAGATAGCACCATGAAGTGTCTATCTACCAACCCTTAGCACATCCCCAACTTCTTTCTGTTATTCTCATAGTAAGCACTCTCGTCTTCCAAAAGTATCTCACCCTAGCTGGGCTAGTATCCAGYCCTACCCTCGCATAGCAGACTACCCTCTTTTCCAACTCCGAAACCATAGAAAMGCATCTTTAGTCCCACAATAGGCCTTACCGTCGCACTCACTTCTGTCATCAGGAAGTGCTTTGAGAGGCTAGTTAAGGATCAGATCAACTCTACTTTACCTGACAAACTAGACCCACTTCAATTTGCTTACCGCCCCAATAGATCCACAGATGATGCAATCACACTGCACACTGCCCTATCCCATCTGGACAAGAGGAATACCTACTTCAGAATGCTGTTCATTGACTATAGCTCAGCCTTCAACACCATAGTACCCTCCAAGCTCATCATTAAGCTCAGRGCCCAGGGTCTGAACCCCGCCTGGTGCAACTGGGTCCTGGACTTCCTGACGGGCTGCCCCCAGGTGGTGAAGGTAGGAAATAACACCTCCACTTCACTGATCATCAACACAGGGGCCCCACAAGGGTGCGTGCTCAGCCCCCTCCTGTACTCCCTGTTCACCCATGACTGCATGGCCACGCACGTCTCCAACTCAATCATCAAGTTCGCAGATGACACAACAGTAGTAGGCCTGATTACCAACAACGATGAGACAGCCTACAGGGAGGAGGTGAGGGCCCTGGCGGAGTGGTGCCAGGAAAATAACCTCTCCCTCAACGTCAACAAAACAAAGGAGCTGATCGTGGACTTCAGRAAACAGCAGAGGGAGCACCCCCCTATCCACATCGATGGGACCACAATGGAGAAGGCAGAAAGCTTCAAGTTCCTGGGCATACACATCACTGACAATCTGAAATGATCCGCCCACACAGACAGTGTGGTGAAGAAGGCGCAACAGGAGGCTGAAGAAATTTGGCTTGGCCCCTAAGACCCTCACAAACTTTTACAGATGCACAATTGAGAGCATCCTGTTAGACTGTATCACCGCCTGGTATGGTAACTGCCCTGCCCACAACCGCAGGGCTCTCCAGAGGGTGGTGCGGTCTGCCCAACGCATCACCGGAGGAACACTGCCTGCCCTCCAGGACACCTACAGCACCCGATGTCACAGGAAGGCCAGAAAGATAATCAAGGAGAAAAAAGAAAAAAAAGAAAAAAAGGACATCAACCACCCGAGCTACGGCCTGTTCACCCCGCTATCATCCAGAAGGCGAGGTCAGTACTCTTTAATAATGGAACACTAGTCACTTTAATAATGCCACTTTAAGAATGTTTACATATCTCGYATTACTTATCTCATATGTATATACTGTATACTGTATCCTACACTATCTATTCTATACTATCTATTGCATCTTAGCCGCTCTGTCACTGCTCATCCAAATATTTTATATTTATATATTCTTCTCCCATTCCTTTACTAGATTGTGTGTATTAGGTTTTGTTAGATATTAGGTTTTGTTGTGGAATTGTTAGATATTACCTGTTAGATACTGCTGCACTGTCGGATCTAGAAGCATAAGCATTTCGCTACACTCGCAATAACATCTGCTAATCATGTGTATGTGACCAATACCATTTGATTTGATTTGAGTACAGGTGCATCAAAGCTGGGACAGAGAGACTGAAAAACAGCTTCTATCTCAAGGCCATCAGACTGTTAAATAGCCATCACTAGCCGACTACCACCCGGTTACTCAACCCTGCACTTCAGAGGCTGCTGCCCTATGTACATAGACATAGAATCTGGGCACTTTAATAATRGAACACTAGTCACTTTAATCATGTTTACATACTGCTTTACTCATCTCATATGTATATACTGTATTCTATTCTACTGTATTTTAGTCAATGCCACTCCGACATTGATTGTCCTAATATTTATATATTTCTTAATTCTATTCTTTTACTTTTATATTTGTGTATTGTTGTGAATTGTTAGATGATACTGCACTGTTGGAGCTAGGAACAAAAGCATTTCACCACACCCACAATAACATCTGCTAAATATGTGTATGTGACCAATAAAATTTGATTTGACAATAGTGCAACTCCTCATCCAAGAGGAGGGCACCCTGGGACACAAAACCAGAGAGGAAGAGGCAAAGCAAGAGGGTTTACTCCACCCAAAATCTGTTMATGAAAACAAGTGGAGTTCAATGAGAGCTTAGAATGTGGTCAACAAAAAATGTAATTGCTAATTTGCTATATGAGGCTTATTTGATCGAATAGAAGTTTTGTAATGGTTAGGTTGTTATGAATGCACTGATATAAGTGGAAGCACGTGGCATTTCGGATACTTTGAAAAGAAACAACTTTATATCGGAGATGTGACTGTTGTTCACACGCGTAGCTGCCCTCTCATTGGCTAGAATAGTCCCACCTGATCTCACCTCCTCCCGCCTGCCTTCCATCTTTGAGGACATGTATTTCCATTGTTAGAGCGGTCACTCGTCAATATAATCAATAATCTTTGACAACACCAGAGGGTGCCAGGCAGCCAATCAAAGTGGTTATGTCAGAGGTGTGTTCCAGTGGAGTTTCACCTCAATTCATGGTAGAGTTTAGGATGGAATGGACATAACCCGGTGCAGAATTTAATTTGGGCGTCCCACTCAGGTACAGGAGTCTAATTTGAGTCAAATTATATACTTTATGCAAGTATAGAACAGCTGATGGGAAAGCTCAACTTGGCATGTGACATTTCTGTTTAATGATGAAAACAGCTCAATAGATGAGGCAAGAGATGAGGAATGAAGTGCTGATAGTGAGTTGACAATGTTTKGGGGAAAAACAACTCGTTGCCAGTGTGTTAGCATGGGACAAAAGCACATGGGGAAACAAGAGCTACTGTAGCACAGCTAAATTGTGTTCGTTGTGACCTGTTCAACATTTCCTCAACCAAACACATTTCTCAATTTGTCATCTATTCACCTTGTTCCATCATTTAGTGAAAAAAGTATTGTGGACATATGTTTACGCCTATCTTCCCCTCAATATCATCATACAGTCTTTTTGTTGTTATCCTAATTATCAATATTATGCAATACCACCACTCATGATCATTATCATCATGATCATCCTCTGACAGTCATCCTTCTCACTTTCTAATTGGTCTCTGATGAATGACACCCATGTTTCTCCTTTTTCATCTGGATACATTATACAGTATCATTCAGGGGCTGCGTTTACACAGACAGCACAATTCTGATMTTTTTYCCCCAGTAATTGGTCGTTTGACCAATCACATCAGATCTTTCACATTTTCAGAGCTGATCTGATTGGTCAAAATGTATTACTGAAAAATGTGTGGGAAAAAATATCAAAACTGGACTGCCTGTCTAAAC
The DNA here is from genome assembly GCF_002910315.2 of Salvelinus sp. IW2-2015. Taxonomy (NCBI): domain Eukaryota; kingdom Metazoa; phylum Chordata; class Actinopteri; order Salmoniformes; family Salmonidae; genus Salvelinus; species Salvelinus sp. IW2-2015. The sequence goes on from NC_036869.1 coordinate 17,544,060, forward strand.
GCAGCCATGGTGGTCAGACCTTTCTTTCGTCTACATGGTCAGGCCTCTTCATCTTTCATCTGCATTTCCATTTTTTCACTTCAGATCCCTTACCTCACATAATTCACCATCCTCTGTCATTTGAAGACCTTTTCAAATGCACAGGCATCAGTCTGATCCAAGCACGCAGTGTCCTTTGTTCAAAAGCTTATAASAGGCTCATTGTCACGCCCTGGCCATAGAGAGGCTTTTATTATCTATTTTGGTTAGGCCAGGGTGTGACTAGGGTGGGCATTCTAGTTTCTTTATTTCTATGTTTTCTATTTCTTTGTGTTTGGCCGGGTGTGGTTCTCAATCAGGGACAGCTGTCTATCGTTGTTTCTGATTGAGAACCATACTTAGGTAGCCCTTTTTTCCACCTGTCTTTGTGGGAAGTTGACTTTGTTTAGGGCACATAGCCTTTAGCTTCACGGTTTGTTTTTGTAGTGTTTATTGTTTTGTTCGGCGTCATTTTTATTAATAAAAGGAAAATGTACGCTTACCACCCTGCACCTTGGTCCTCTTCTTTGAATGGCCGTGACACTCATACTGTGTCAAGTGTACCAGAWCAGTTACAGATGTTCCTTTGATATTCATGTCAGTTTTCTGGGGTCACCATGGCAGCACTTTCACCAGCCATGTTTTCTTAAGGAGGGTCTGTACATCAATAATGGGGACAAATGAGTGACAAGTAGTCACAAAAACACAATTTACATGGCACTAAGTCTATTTGGGTTCATAGTGTGCATATTCATTCCATTGGAACAAACCCAGTATGTGTCGAATTGGCACCTTTTTTTCCATGGATTAAGTACTGAATATGTTTACAGGCCACTGCATATTTGGCGTGGGATAGAAGTTTGAGTCGTTTCAGGCCTAGTGATGCGGGCTTAAGGGCAATTAAGTTTATTATTGAGCTCAAACAGATGGTTGTCCTCAACACTTCTTTATGGTCACTATCAATGACAAGACTGGATCTTTGAAATGTCTGAAAAAAGGAAAGATGTGGCTTTTTAAAACCCCCATGCAGTCTTTCTAATGACATTTTTAAATCATCACTGTATGTTTAATTAATCAATATATGTTTGCTGTGATCTAGTGTACTATAAAATGTACGGCTCTCCTACTCTCACCATTTCTCACCATTTCTCACCACTCTCACCACTCCTATTCAAAACTAATTTGTATTTCCTAATCGTTAGAAAACTTTTCATCATGATAACATATCTATTTCACTTCTGAATGTATGGTATTGTTTACTAGGTGTTGACCAATGAATATTGACTATTAACTATCTGTAGACCATTCCCTCTTCAATCAGAGTTGATTGGAAAATGCTTTGTTAAAAAAAGACATTGTATTATCGTATCTTTGTACTCCCTGACGAAGGCCATGCAGCCAAAACGATTGGAGTATTCAAATCTGTTCCATTGAACATGTCATACAAATAAAGGCATTTTAATGAATTATATAAAGGGTGTCTTGGTCCTCCTTTTAACAAAGAGCACCTTCTATCTACAAAGACCCACTATTGCATCCTTGGAGCATTTCCCTTCCTTCTTTTTTCTAAATCAATGTATCAAATCAAATTGTATTTGTCACGTGCACCGAATACAACCTTACAGTGAAATGCTTACTTACAAGCCTTAACCAACAATGCGGTTTTAAGAAAAGTACCTAAAAAAATAAGAAATAAAGTAACAAATAATTAAAGAGCAGCAGTAAAATAACAATAGCGAGGCTATGTACAGGGGGTATCAGTACAGAGTCAATGTGCGGGGGGCACCGGTTAGTCTGGGTAATTGAGGAATATTACATGTGGGTAGAGTTATTAAAGTGACTATGATAGATAATAAAGAGAGTAGACAGCAGCGTAAAAGAGGGGTCTGGGTAGCATTTGATTAGTGTTCAGGAGTCTTATGGCTAGGGTGTAGAAGCTGTTTAGAAGCCTCTTGGACCTAGACTTGGCGCTCAGGTACGCTTGCCGTGCGGTAGCAAAGGGAACAGTCTATGACTAGGGTGGCTGGAGTCTTTGACAATTTTTACAGGGCCTTCCTCTGACACCGCCTGGTATAGAGGTCCTGGATGGCAGAAAGCTTGGCCCCAGTGATGTACTGGGCCTTACGCACTACCCTCTGTAGTGCCTTGCGGTCGGAGGCCGAGCAGTTGCCATACAGGCAGTGATGCAACCAGTCAGGATGCTCTCGATGGTGCAGTTGTAGAACATTTTGAGGATCTGAGAGACCATGCCAAATCTTTTCAGTCTCCTGAGGGGGAATAGGTTTTGTCGTGCCCTCTTCACGACTGTCTTGGTGTGCTTGGACAATGTTGTTTTTTTGGTGATGTGAACACCAAGGAACTTGAAGCTCTCAACCTGCTCCATTACAGCCCGTCGATGAGAATGGGGGCGTGCTCGGTCTCCTTTTCCTGTAGTCCACAATCATCTCCTTAGTCTTGATCACGTTGAGGGTGAGAGGTTGTTGTCCTGGCACCACACGGCCTAGTCTCTGACCTCCTCCCTATATGCTGTCTTGTTGTTGTGGTGATCAGGCATACCACTGTTATATGTCATCGGCACAGGTGTTCCTTTTGGACGTACTTCCAAATTCTCTAAAATGACGTTGGAGAATTATGATAGAGAAATTAACATTCAATTCTTTGACAACAGCTCTGGTGGACATTCCTGCAGTCAACATGCCAATTGCAATCGCTCCCTCAAAACTTTTTATTTATGAAAATAACTCCAAAATATATATTTAGTCATTTATTTCCCTGAGCCTCTTTTGGCCCTTCAAATGCTCAGTCTGACTGTGTGGACATTAGGACACAAATTTGAAGATATTTACAAACACAGCCCTGATTGGCTGTTAGGATGGTCTAGAGCCCGCTCCTTTACCAAGATGAACAGTTATTGGTCTATTATAATCAGATCACATTGTGATGTCATGATGTGGGAATTATCATCATTTTCTAATTTGAAAGTGTCATTTCGACCACCTTAAAACAGCACCTTTAATTGTATCATGAATTTTCTTCTCAATGATTTGACCTACAAATGGCCAGCTGTGTGGCTTAGTGAAGGGACACAGGAATACATTCTGGTTCAGCTCAACTCTACTTTTACCTGAAGTATACTGAACAAATGTCACGCCCTGGCCTTAGTATTCTTTGTTTTCTTTATTATTTTAGTTAGGTCAGGGTGTGACATGGGGTTAGGTTTGTGTTTTTGTATTGTCTTGGGTGGTTTGGAGTGTCTAGGGGGATTTGTTAGAGTGTATAGGTTTGTGTTGAGTGGATGTGTCTAGAATAGTCTATGGTTTAGTGTATGTGTCTAGTATAGTCTATGGTTGAGTGTAGGTGTTTAGAAAAGTCTATGGCTGCCTGATTTGGTTCTCAATCAGAGACAGCTGGTCATAGTTGTCTCTGATTGGGAGCCATATTTAAGGGAGCCATAGGCTTTAGGTATTTGTGGGAAATTGTCTATGTAGAACGTTTGTAGCCTGTGTTTGTGCACGACGTTATTTAGCTTCACGTTTGTTGTTTTGGTAGTTTGTAAGTGTTTTGTTTCGTTTTGCCTTCTTCAATAATAAAGAGAAGATGGCTTATTTTCCTCATGCTGCGTTTTGGTCCGTCTCTCCTCCACACGATCGTGACAACAAAAATATAAACACAACTTGTAAAGTGTTGGTCCCATGTTTCATGAGCTGAAATAAAAGATTCCAGAAAGGTTCCATGTGCAAAAAAAGCTTATTTCTCTCAAATGTTTTGCACAAACTTGTTTACATCCCTGTTAGTGAGCATTTCTCCTTTGCCAAGTTAATCCATCCACCTGACAGGTTTGGCATATCAAGAAGCTGATTAAACAGCAAATCTTTGAAATTGTTGCATGTTAGCTTTCATATTTTTGTTCAGTGTAGTTTTCTCAACAGACTACTGTCACAAGCTGAAATCGTCCAGTTAAAGAGCCAGGGATCGGAGGAAGGAGAGGTGCTACTGATGTTTTCCAGCAATGCTCAGAGATCCGGTCAGTGCTGCTCATAGTCAAAACATGTCAGCTAATACACCACTAATGCACAGATGTAGTCCTCTTAAGTATTTTCAGCAGCCACATRTATTTTCTTTTCTTTTTCACCCTCACTACCAGTCTGTTTCCTGTATTTTCAAAACATGTTTCCCTCCAGGCCATTTCTCCGGGGTCCTGTTAATGGCAAAAACCAAACCCTGCATGTTTTTACTTCGTCACAGAGAAGCAAACTTTAGGAGATGGGGGGGGGATCTGTTACGCTCGTTTCATGTTCAGCTGTCCAGGCTGGCTTTTGATGAATGTACCGTATGTGTGAGCACCATTGGCGAGGGCAATCAATCAAGTGAAACGATTCGAACACATTGTAAACAGCCCCTCTGTTTAGACTCGAAGGGTTGGACCGTAAGACAAGGCGTATGTGGTGCATGTAAAGAGGGACTTAGGTTACTCACACTAATCGGGTGCATATCTTTTGAAGTTTTCAGCATGGCTTGTTGTGGGCAATGTGTCATTGAATGTTTTTGCTGTGGTTGACCACAGGGTGTGTCAATCAACTGCAGGTAAGGCACTGAAGACAGTATGCTCAGGAGGTTTCATAAATCCTGAATCTCTGTGTCTTGGCTAGTCTGTATGAATGTGTCTGGCTGAGCTGTACAGAGCATCCTGTTAGTTTATCAGTGGTTGTCCGTCAACCGCTGCATTCATGTCTATCACATCAATGACATCTGCATCTAGCATTGTGCTCTTTATTCATAGTAGACCGTGTTACTCCAAATAATCAGAGCATTTGTAATGGAACAGTTTCGCGATTGGACCATGTGCATACTCTCTCTGCAACCTTCCATTCCATACCCCTCGTGAATTTACAGTGACTCTACCATGGACGTTGTACGGTTAGAGATGTAGAAATTAACGGCATGAAAAACAGCCAAAGTTTTATGGTCTTTTTTTTTTTTTACATTAGCACAGATAAACTTACTGATCCTAGATCAGTGTCTCACTTCCATTCATCAGAATAGAGCTTGTGGCCTGAAAGCTTGTGGCCTGAAAGCTTGTGGCCTAGTGTAACTGAAAGGCGATTCTGTGGCTGACTCTGAGTGGGGCGGCAGTCCTAGACGTCTTGGGTGTCATAGATGTGACTCTGTGACGTTGTTCACCTATGGCAGTGAGTCTCAGGCCACATGAAACTGTCACTTCCACCCGTCCCGCAAAACCACATCACAGAGCCTCCAGGTCAACAGTAAGTTAAGCTCACTCTGTATTTACAGTTTCCCATGCTAATACATACAGGAGCATGATGCCATCATGATTGGCAGAAACAATAACGGCATGCATATTTATGCAATGGGCGTTGGGCCACAAATACTGTACAGTCGTGGCCAAAAGTTTTGAGAATGACATAAATATTAATTTTCACAAAGTTTGCTGCTTCAGTGTCTTTAGATATTTTTATCAGATTTTACTATGGAATACTGAAGTACAATTACAAGCATTTCATAAGTGGCAAAGGCTTTTATTGACAATTACATGAAGCTGATGCAAAGAGTCAATATTTGCAGTGTTGACCCTTCTTTTTCAAGACCTTTGCAATCCACCCTGTCTAGCTGTCAATTCACTTCTGGGCCACATCCTGAATGATGGCAGCCCAATCTTGCATAATCAATGCTTGGAGTTTGTCAGAATTTGTGGGGTTTTGTTTGTCCACCCGCCTCTTGAGGATTGACCACAAGTTCTCAATGGGATTAAGGTCTGGGGAGTTTCCTGGCCATGGACCCAAAATATTGATGTTTTGTTCCCCGAGCCACTTAGTTATCACTTTTGCCTTATGGCAAGGTGCTGCATCATGCTGGAAAAGGCATTGTTCGTCACCAAACTGTTCCTGGATGGTTGGGAGAAGTTGCTCTCAGAGGATGTGTTGGTACCATTCTTTATTCATGGCTGTGTTCTTAGGCAAAATTGTGAGTGAGCCCACTCCCTTGGCTGAGAAGCAACCCCATACATTAATGGTCTCAGGATGCTTTACTGTTGGCATGACACAGGACTGATGGTAGAGCTCACCTTGTCTTCTCCGGACAAGCTTTTTTGAGGAAAGGGGATTCATCAGAAAGGGGATTCATCAGAGAAAATGACTTTACCCCAGCCCTCAGCAGTCCAATCCCTGTACCTTTTGCAGAATATCAGTCTGTCCCTGATGTTTTTCCTGGAGAGAAGTGGCTTCTTTGCTGCCCTTCTTGACACCAGGGTATCCTCCAAAAGTCTTCGCCTCACTGTGCGTGCAGATGCACTCACACCTGCCTGCTGCCATTCCTGACCAAGCTCTKTACTGGTGGTGCCCMGATCCCGCAGCTGAATCAGCTTTAGGAGACGGTCTTGGCGCTTGCTGGACTTTCTTGGGCGCCCTGAAGCCCTCTTCACAACAATTGAACCGCTCTCCTTGAATCAAATCAAATCAAATGTTATTTGTCACATACACATGGTTAGCAGATGATAATGTGAGTGTAGCGAAATGCTTGTGCTTCTAGTTCCGACCATGCATTAATATCTAACAAGTGATCTAACCTAACAATTTCACAACGACTACCTTATACACACAAATGTAAAGGAATTAATAAGAATATGTACATAAAAATATATGAATGAACGATGGCAGAACGGCATAGGCAAGATGCAGTAGATGGTATAGAGTACAGTATATACATATGAGATKAGTAATGTAGKGTATATAAACATTATATAAAGTGGCATTGTTTAAAGTGGCTAGTGATACATTTATTACATACATTTTCATTATTCTTGATGATCCGATAAATGGTTGATTTAGGTGCAATCTTACTGGCAGCAATATCCTTGGCTGTGAAGCCCTTTTTGTGCAAAGCAATGATGACGGCACGTGTTTCCTTGCAGGTAACCATGRYTGACAGAGGAAGAACAATGATTCCAAGCATCACCCTCCTTTTGAAGCTTCCATTCGGTTATTCGAACTCAATCAGCATGGCAGAGTGATCTCCAGCCTTGTCCTCGTCAACACTCACACCTGTGTTAACGAGAGAATCACTGACATGATGTCAGCTGGTCCTTTTGTAGCAGGGCTGAAATGCAGTGGACATTTTTKGGGGGGATTTAGTTCATTTGCATGGCAAAGAGGGACTTTGCAATTAATTGCAATTCATCTGATCACTCTTCATAACATTCTGGAGTATATGCAAATTGCCATCATACAAGTTGAGGCAGCAGACTTTGTGAAAATGTATATTTGTGTCATTCTCAAAACTTTTGGCCACGACTGTACAGCCCATTTAGGTCAACTGGGGCATTTCAAATAATGGGTGGTGAAAGAGAGAGGTCCGTAAAAGAGGGTAGTTACCAGCCTCACTTGACAGTTATGGTTGAAAGCTTTAGGATAACACTGGTTTAGGTGAAGGCGACTTTTTTTTTTCTTCAGAAATYACTCAAATGTGAGGTGAACAWGAAGGGAATGTAATAACGTCGGGTATATCAGGCTTTACGAGTTTACCCATAGTTCATCAACAATAAAAAAGAATGCATTATCACATGCCATTTAAGGAATTTATAGTTGCAAGTTTCATATTCAGAAAGTTTACTGGTACCATCTGTTGAAGTATTCTCAGCACGTATCGCATAATGGCCATCCATGCTGTTTTCTGGATTGGGGTTTCATGTAAATAGCAAGTGACTGGATGCCTTATGTCACAGAGGATCATATTTTTATACGTGTGTTACTTTTCTGTTTCACTGTACTATCAGGACTTGGCTGTCTGGTCTTGAGCCCACGTGAAACCCTTAATAGGACTCCTTTACCAGGCAAGCGCTTTCTACTCATGGGCCGTAATATTGCTGATTGACACCACGGCGGGTCAGCCCATTGACTTCATGGCCCACTGGACGATAGAGACCTCACTGGTCTCTGAGGCAGAGTCGAAATACTAGAACTGGTCGTTTGGTACTTGTAGCACCACTTTGTGTTTGCATTACTGGACACTCATTTTAGCACCCCTTTTCTGAAAGTAATGGGCTCACACCTATGCAAACACTAACAAAACATACACATATCCATCCACACGTGCCATACAGRCGTGACCTGCCTGCCCTCTGTGATCCGATATACCCAGGCTCTTTTCAGGGGTCAGAGCTTACTGGCCACACATAGAGATGGAAGCGCCATCCGCTGTGTCCTGACTCAGACTTTCCACTGGTGCAATCCAAACTTGCACCGCTCCAGGTAGGTAAACGGAATGTGAGTGCACATACACAAACACACACATCCTGAAGCTTCAAGCAGCTGTGATGTGAGATTCAACCATAGAGCTTTGTGACTTCAAGTCACCATGAATTCTGATTGGTGTTCACAAATGGAGGACTTGCCTTGAATTATATGATTGGCTGTTGCACACGTAATACACTGTTGGATACACAAACACATGCATACAAGAACTGCTGTATACATTTTATGGGGCAATCAGGATGCTCCTTACTATGGAAATCCAAACGAACAGTGAATCCCWTATGTTACACTAAGAGGGGGTTTGGTAGGAAAACTCTGTTTTGTCCATCTTCAGAAGTCAGAGCAGGGACTGGAAGAACATCAAGAAACTGACTGAGACAGCTATCACTCCTCAGAGAGGGATCGAAGGGGGAGAGAGAGAAAGAGAGAGGGGGAGAGAGACATGGAGGCAGACTACAAGACAAGCCACCATCTCTCTCATTCAGTTTTTTTAATTGGCATATGGTGCTCTTCCTCTTATGAAAGCCTGGAGGACAGGGAACATGGAGTGAGCAGGAAAACATGGCCCTTTTACAAATAGAAGTGAGTCTTGAGACATTCACACTGTAGTGGGGTTACAACATCTCTATATTTAAGTCATAATYCGTGATTTTACAKATGTAGGATCTTAATTTGAGCCAGTTTRCTACAGCAGGAAATGTGAATTATTATGTGGATTATAATAATGGAAAGTTTTTGTAGGTGTTGATAAAAAATGTTTTACAGCAAATCAAGTCAACAAAATGTATGTAGAAATGACCAACCTTAGAAGCTTTTTTATACCTTAAATACTCTACAACTTTGCATTTCCTGCTGTGCAGTAAAATTCTCAGCAACAAAAGAGGGATGAAATTAAGATCCTACATCTGTAAGAGAAAGAGCAGACAGTCTGAAAGGGGCCTAGCTCTTATACCAAGGCTACTCACTGAGTTTTAGAATGGTGTTAAGTGTGTTAAGTTCCCCTCTGAAATAAGAATTTGTTCTTAAATGACTTGCCTAGTTAAATAAAAAATAAAAAATATTATATGGATTATAATTAATGGACATTTTTGTAGGGGTTGATACATTTTTCGTAAGGGAAAATCAAGTCAAATTTCAAGGTGGAAATTACAAACTTCTGAAGCCTTTGTAAACCTCAAATACACTACAAGTGTTACATTTCCTGCATTGCAGGAAAGTTCTCCTGTAACAGAGTGATCAAATTAAGATCCTACATCTGTATCTGCTTCGCTAACCGGACACTAATATTGGTGTAAAAACCACATTATTAAGGCACCTATTCTATGACCTCACCGTAGGGATAGGGTTCGGATTTATGATTCAAATCCATGTCTTTGCCTAATAAGCTCAAGATCTCTGGTAATTTCTCTCGTCTCTCCAAGCCACCCTGGAATTTGCAACTGGTCTAGCTCAGAGCATGGATTTGTTAGTGGACTGGCTCTTGAGGAAGCATTTCATTAGCATCTTAAAGGGTAAAAGTTTCCCATTGATTTAGGCGTGTCTTTGCAATTGGATGTAAGCCAGGAATGGGGTATTTTTCAGCTGACTAAGACTCTGGGAAAGGACGGATAGCTCACTAGATATTATTCACATGACAAACAGTATGGGCAATAATTGGCGACTATCAATGTAATAAAACAGACAAGGTGGCAGAGGTTGGGCATTTGGCGAAGGGGAATTTGGAAACAGAAAAAATGGCCTTGAAAAATACATTTCTGTCTCTCCGGGACCTGAAAGGGCACCATTGTAACAAGGAATAGAGGAAAAAAATTTTTTTTTCTCACAAACTCAAAGCCGACCATTCAGAAAAAAGCAATTGAAGAATCTGAGTAATGCTGTGAGAGAGAGAGGGGAAATCAAGGGATGCAGAAACATTAAATAAATATCAGAGCTGGGGCAGGAAACATGAGAAAAGAGAGGGGGAGCGTTGCAAATGAAATATTTGAACTTCAGTGCTTTGGAGGAGGATGGTTTACCTGGCTGTTGACTCAGAGTTAATGACAGGGTTAACATGATGTTAGACACAGTAGGGCCATTGAAGCTGTGCTGTTGGACCATGCTTGTATTGGAGCCCCACTCCAACCGGACCATGACTTGTATTGGAGCCCCACTCCAACCAGACCATGCTTGTATTGGAGCCCCACTCCAACCCCCGCTGGGATTAAAATAATATCATTCACCCTTTCTCCCACCTGCACTCCTCTTCCACCTTCACTCCTCACCCTGTCTATGTTTATTATGCACCTACACCTAGTGTTTGTCCCTCCAGTCTCTTTGGTCCCACCTTGTTCAGTGAACTTGAACATACTAATTTCACTGAAGTAGTAACAGTACATAGAAAGGCCCTTAACAAGTTGTTTCCTGTTCCTGATTGTTAGGGATGTTGCAACACACAGTGCTTGTATGTGAAGCTGAATAAATTGAACCCAATCTGGTGAGTTACAGCAAGCTCCTTATAAATAGCCCTATTGAGGCTACTGTAGGTCATTTGAATGAGCAAAACACAACCAATCTCTCTTGACACTTGCTGACCTCTATGCCACAACCATTTGCATCTGAGGGGGCGCATGAGTCAGTACTGGCACTTCAGTACTGTTGGCCAAAAAGTAAACGACAAAAATGATTAAAATAATTAACAAAAAATACACTCCTACAGTTGGTAGAATTTTGATGAGCGACTTGACCAAAAAGGAATTTAGTCTCGTAAGAGACATAACAGAATGTTTTATAGAACACTTTTCTAACAGTCCTTAGAAAAGTGTTTCCGTGTGTGTTTCATTAATAAGCATTTAATAGCATTTTTTGTGAACAAGCTAGAGAGCATGTAGCATTTGAGAATGTGTTTTGATCATATATATCTTTGTTCAAGCTGTAAATGTGTTTGTGTTTTTATTGGCACATACATGTATTTGCGTTTCTGTGTGGCCTAGCTAGCATACATTATTGGTTAGTCACTGTAGTAGAAAGCAAAGGCTGCTGGATGCCACTGTCCCAGAGGCAAAGTATTTCACTCCTGGTTTACTACCTCTAACTGTGACATGCACCCTGAGACTATGTGGCTGTCACTCACAACAGAAACAACCCAACTAAACAAAGCTGCCATTGTATCTCCATCCAAGGACGTTTCCTTGGCCAAACATACTGTAGCTATCCTGTAGCAGTGATTGAATTAAGAATATATATATATTTTACATTGTAATGGGTGTATGTGCCTACTTCATCTCTACATTGTAGTAGGTAAAACACCAAGTAATTTTGAAAAACATTTTAGTCATTTACCAGACACACTTACAGTAGTGAGAGTWTACATTTTYATACTGGTCCCCTGTGGGAATCAAACCCACAACCCTGGCATTGCAAATGCCATGCTCTACCAACTGAGCCACATTGGACCCTTTGCCAAGTAGGGCAAAGGTAGTTGCAATTATCGAATAACATCGAGACGATCCGTTTTAGATGTTTTGTGTTTTCATTATGAGCTAATGATAAACCCGAGAAAGCAGCATCGTAGAAAGTGTTTGAGAAATATCAATTAATGTCCGTTGTCTGCGTGTGAGCTCCCACACATTGTTTTTTAGCTAAGTGTGTGCCTGTGTTACATTATCGATGCATATTTCACAGCAGCTGTTAAACCCATCAGTGCAAAACATCTGGCCTTGGAGGGAAACCCTTTTATTGGGGACACATGACTGCACGCATCCCCCAAAGTCCCTCCCCCTTGGAGACGCAGCTGTCAGGTTAATGGTTTCCAGGTGAGTGTCTCTTTCTCCCTCTCTTTTGCTTCCCGTCTCTCTGTGCGAGTGTTGAGTTTATAATGGCCCGCCTGAGCTTCTGTAGAAAGGGTGAAGGCGTCTATATTTATACACAGTCTCTTCCCGTCTCCTCCCCTGCTGGCGAGTGCGCCAGATGCTAATTCATCACTCTGCAGTTCTCTCTGTAGTCCGATATGACACCGTCATTTCCACGTTCATTTGACATGTCATTTACATATGTCTCTCTCGGCGGTAGCCTTGTTGACATTGGAACSAGTCCGTCTTATCTCCACATTACCAGGCTGTGAATGGCCCCTGGGGGACCCAAGGGCCGGCAGGTTCCTCCATCCCAGACGCACTCAGCCGTGCATTGCTCTGTGGGTGACGGTGTAATGAGGCAAGGTAGCTATGAGACAGATGCACCACTAACCCTCGTCAGGTGGTTCCAGGATGACGTTGCCCAATACATGCACTCCGAAGTTTGAGCGTCCCAGCTGATGATTCCCTATGGGCAACTGCTAGTCCCCTTCCCAGGTTGGGGAAAACACCTCCAATCAGTCTACTATCTTATAGTGCGGACAGATTCACATCTAGAAAGTTACAATAAGACAAGTCTGGTTTATAGTCAGCATTCGGCGAACTGTCTGAGATCTTAATGACATCATCAACATTCCATCCCGGCCCGATAAATCATTTGTAAGTTGGTAAACACAAAAGCAGAGAAGGTGACAATGAATAACAATGATGGATACAAAGCTATTCCCATTTAAGTTCTTAGCAACCTAGCAAAGAATCAATGTAATACTTCTATTTAATTCAGATAGATGCTTTTCAAAAACTTAAAGGGAAACAGGCACTGGCAGAACAAAAAGATCCCAAAAGATGTTCAAATAAATATTAAGACAATACAGTAAAGTAACTATAGACAATCGTTTCATGTTTTTAAGGTGTTGTTCTTCTGCAAAAATGAGTTGCAAACTTTCCACTGTTGCATAAACACAAATTTGGCCATAAAACATGCTATAAGATGAAAGCCGCTCTTTGGGTTATGAATCCCATCCCATGATGCAAAATAATACTGAGATACTTTACCTTCACTCGACAGGTCACCGAATTTCCATGAACACATCCATGGACACAGTATATGAACGCATTTTGTTCCCATTGCAGTGAAGCTCAAACATTTTATTACTGGGAATATGGCACACTGAACCTGCAGAGTGCCCATATCGCAGACCTGGAGTTCACATACTATGTTTTATGTAAATTGTTACTGACACTTTGGTACCCTTCAGGCTGAGGATTTGGATATCTGATCAGACCATCCTTCTTGCCTAAAATAACCTCAAAATCAACAGGGGCTCGTACAGAGAAACATTTGTTTTACAACCGTAAAATATTTTTCTTAAATCTAATTAYCACAAAGGCCAGCAATCTGAGGCATTTTGATGTGCCATGGAGTTTTTGCCCCCTGTCATAGTTTTTTTTTTTTCCCCCTTTGACCTTCCTGCATTATGCTGAGGTTATGGCAGAGCAATGCAGTGACAGCAACTGTGAGATATGGAGCTCACCAATGCTTTCACTCCATGGTAGCGAAAATCTAGACACGGAATGTTGGCTTGTGGGACAGTTGATTTGCACATATCAGAAAATGATTACACCCGGAAGGCAAAGTTATGGAATCAATAAAGGCCTGGATGTCATGATTTCAGATGGTGACATAGCTCTTTGTAGCCTACCAGCCAAATTCCTCCTCTCTTCCTCCYACCCAATGCTTTCCACAGAGTTGGAGGCACCCGCTGTCTGAAGCTTGAAAAACGACTGACCAGCAGAACGTAGATTGACGTTTATATTGTGTCCACTCGCCCTGTCTTCTGTTATCCTTTTTCTCCTTCCCTGCCTCTGCTCTTTTCAAAGCTCAAAAGCAACCGTCAATATTTTTAGGACCATGCTTCCATGAAATGCCCTAACGGAGTGTAACATTTTGGATGAATTCAAAGGCTTGTTCCAGTTTCTTTATCATCTTGACTCGAGCACACTTTMATTTTTTCCTGTTTCTCTCCGTGTGCAGACTCTTTGCAGGCTCGTATGCCCTCCACTCGCTCTCCCCGTTTTCTCTCTCCCACTACTCTCTCTCAAAAATTCAAAAAGTGACTTTATGGCTATAACAGCAATATTCCATCTTTGCCAAAACACTTAAAGGTCATAAATCTAGGCCAACGCATGTACACACAGTTCCTATAAAAGCGTGCTCATCCTTTTCTATCTCTATTTCCCTGTCTGGTTTACTCTCTCGCCATCACCRTGACCATTTTGCTAATATTTTTCTGCAAATCTTCAAGTTGTTTTAAAGTCCTTCCAATAAGAAGGCTGAATAGTCTGAGGTGGCATCGTCCTAGAAGTTGGGCTTGAATTGTCCAAACGGACATTTATAGTAACTCTCTCTTCCTCCCTGTGTCCCCTGCTCGCTCTTTTTCCACTGCAGGGAAAGATATAAAACAAGTGAAGCGCAAGAGCCAAGATGGACACATGCCTACTGCCATAGTCCCCATGCAGAGCCATTAAAATAGAGCCAACATGGTCCCTGGAYCTAGCAGCCTCTGCCTAATTTCCAGCTCTCCAGACTCAGGTATATACATGTACACACACATTCCGTGAAACAGAACTGACGATGTCTGTCTCACTTTCAAAGCAGCCCCAGTTGACGGTTATTACTTTGGAGCCAAAATGGTGGCACCCAGTGAAGGAAATTAATGGCTCTCGGAGGAGGACAGATCCAAACAGGCCAGAACAGATAAAAAAGTGAACAAAGTAAATCAAAGCCACATGTTTTGATTCGACTGATGAGAATATTGCTATAATATCTAACCCATTGCTTTGTTGTTAAATAGCTTCTTGATGGTAAAATTGAATGACAGACAGAGACAGACGAAGAGACAATACCCAGACAGCGAGATATTAATATTATCGGCTGCCTGTAGACACGGGATTTCTGGGTTTGGGACCATTGGCGCTGGTTAATTACTTTTCTTTATCTGAGGTTTGAGTTAAGACACGAGGTGAATGAAGTACAAAGTAGAAGACATGAAACACACAAGCATGCCCAATCCATTACATATATTTTGCATATTATTTTGCGCACGCGCACACAAATATACATATTTGATGCTTGAATGCATGTACAACTGTAACCAATACCCTTTTATGTCAATGATAAATTCAGATGCAGTCTTCGATCAAAGCTGCGATAGACTAGCGTCCTGTCCAGGGGGTGTACTTGCACATCAAGCTACCTCACGCCACAGAAACAGGAGATAGGCTCCTGTTCCTATGAGCCGTTTCGGCTTGCTCGCACAATGATTATTTACTTTGATCCAAGCAGTATGTATGTAATGTTACTAGTCTTAAGTCTTCTGCAGTCAGTTCATACTGTACAAGCGTTACGGAGTCAAGCCCTATCAAAAACACATTTACCACATCCACGGCAGATGCACACAACATGGATCTATGTACACACGTGTCAGAATACAATTGCGCTCTCTCTCTCTCCTAACTCGCAGTTAGGTAGTGGTCTTCACACTGCTTTGATTATACGCAGACCTGTGGCGTTAGAACATATACACAGATTTATGAGCTGGGGCGTCTGATGCATCGGGCCCTCGGGCAAAGAGCTGATCGTGAGGTAGCTTCCGTGAAGGCAGCATATTGGCCACAGAGTGTACATAAAACCCATTGCAGCCTTACCATTGCAAGATGAGCTTGCCTGAGTAACCAACTCTGATGAAAACAATGATCCTACACTTATTTCTCCATTACATCTCCCAACACATACCACACATGTTAAAGAAACATTTATGGACGTTCGTTTAACYGCATTGTTCCTGAGACCTTTGATGGCTTTTAGCCRGGAGCTGGTGACATGAATACAGTACTAATGGTGGTATTGTGCAGGCTTGTTGCCACTGTATTCCAGTGCAGCGGGCTGGCTCAGATACAAGGTGTTATTTCGAGAAAATGCCCTGAAATGTCAAAGTCAACAGAGAACACAAGCGATAGCCTTGTTTCCACAGTCGCTATGAACACGTAGAGACATTTAACAGCCACCTTAAACTCTGCTGTCCTTAAATTGGTTATAACTGTCACATGTTCAAATGAGAGATGATAAACCGCATTTAACAGGGGTCAGTAGAGAATTATACATCCAGCGGGGAGAAGGCTTGGCTATCCTTTACGCTCTGCATGTTTATTAGCACTCAATCGGTTATTGTGTGGAATATGTTCATTCCCACAAAGCGGTGTAGGCTCACACAGGGCAGACATATGCCCAGGRCATGTGCTCAACACTTAACAACAAAGCAAGGACATATTCCCTGCCATTATAAACAGTGAGCACATGTGGGGTTTCAGTGCTCATGCTACTGGCTCATGCACGCACAGCATAAATCACACTCACCAGCTCGCACAGCATAAATCACACTCACCAGCTCGGACAAGGTGGCATAAATCTAGACTCTCCCTTTCAAGAGCTTTGTGTGTCCCCTCACACGTGGGCCCTGCACACACACACACACACAGTAGGGTCCGAAATGATTGACACCCTTGATGAAGACGAGCAATAATGACTGTATAAAATAAATCATTCAAATGCTGAGCTATATTGAATGCAACAAAATTACTTTATACTCATACAATTGCTCAGCGAAATAGATTTTGTTTAACAAGTCATTTTTTTTCTCTCAAAAAGGTAGGTGTCAAAATTAATGACACCCCTAAAGATTCTTATCAACAAAGTAGTCAAAAGTTTAGTATTTGGTCCCATATTCCTAGCACACAATGACCACAAAACACTTCTACATTAATGTGGATGCTACCATTATTATCCTGAATGAATCGTCCAAGATCTTATCCCCAAAACATGCTAACCTCCCCTGTTATTGGTAATGGTGAGAAACCTATTATATTCTTATTTATAATAAAAATRACTCCAAAWATCACACAATACATGATTTACCATTCATTTCTATTGGGCACAAAATAATCTGAAACACAACCAAAACAAACTGCAAATACATCCAACAAGTTTGTAGATTCACAYGCTTGATGTCATTGCGTGCTGGGATTATGGAACTTTTAACTACTTGATTYAGTCTTTAGCGGTGTCAATCTTGACCCCTAAATTAGTTTTGAAGAAAGAAAATGACTTGCTAAACAAAATCTCTTTCTCTGAGCAACTGTACTAATGTAATGTCTCCACTGTTTTGAGCATACCATATAGCTCAGCATTTCAACTTTTTATTTTATACAGACATTATTGTTCATCTTTATCAAGGGTGTCAATCCTTTCGAACCCCACTGGACATACACACACTGACAGTGCCCCTCCCGCACACTGTCTGTCAGCGCACACAGGCCAAGTTGGACCGCCAGTCGTAAATCAGGAAGCCAGCTTTACGTAAATGGCGAGTTTCCACTGCTGTAGCCCAAGYCAACCAGACCCAGTCAAATAAAAGTGAAATGAAGCTCAATTGAATAAAATGACTGGAGCGTGTCGATTTTCCGGGGGGCAGGTTAGAGAGACCTAAACACGCTACATGTTGAAACAGGCTAAACGAGCACAGTGCTTGATATACCGTACGTAGGTCTTTCCGGTCTGCGCTTGTAAAGACAGCACAGAATGCTGTGAATAGAGAATGACATAACCCCCACGCTAAGCGTAAGAACACATCTACAAACTCGTCTTCGCTCAGGACGGTGGAGAGAGAGAGATGAAGGTAGATACACAGCACACAAAGATAAACCATTGTCCATGCCCTGACACTTCCTCAACACCACATGGAGACAATGTAAACACAAGCAAACAGATGTACATGCCTGGAGAGACGCACGCACGCACGCGCGCACGCACGCGCGCGCACACACACACACACACACACACACACACACACAACTGGATAAACACAAGCATACAATACATGCCTGGACACACACATCTGCTTAAACACAAGCACACTATACATGCCTGGACACACAAACATACTCACACGTTCAGCCAGCCGGTGGGTGTGTTTACAAGCAGAGGGTGTTCYGGGTGGTTGGACTTTATCTACATGAAAGTTATTTGTGCCCGGGACCCACTGTTATTCTTATGGGACTATATTTCCCTCACCCACATTGCAGCAGCTCTAGACATTTAATAGGGGTGTATTTGAATGGGTAACTTTAGCCCATTCTTGGTCATTATACGAATGGTTTGCAATAAGCTTCACAAACGTGTGTGTGTGAGAGAGAATCTGTTTGCAGGTTTGCATGTGTGTGTGTGTGTGTGTGTGTGAATGAGAAGATCAAAAGAGTTTGAAGAGCCCTCTGAGATTGTTTCAGCAGCAATAAGATAATTACTGGACACTGTCGTAAAATAGTGGGAGAGAACGAGAAGCGTTCCCATACACACACAATAGTCTGTCAACAGCAATTGATTTAAAAACTAGTCTTTTTCCTTGTGTGCCAGAAAGAAAAATATTAAAAAGGAAAGAAATACCCAAGTAGAAAAAAATAACCCTTATTACTGTATTATAAAAAACGGGACAGTAATATATTTGAAATTATATAATCTGTCAGGACCACAAAATAAGGAAATGATATCATGGGGACTTTAACTCGTGTTAAAGCAAACTTACTAATGAGTTTCCATCTCTGATATTATCATGATCATTTATAGTCTACTCTTGAGCTTCATCTCTCRCTCTCTCATGGCTGTGTTGGCATGACACTGGTTATGTGTAACTCCTGCCAAAGTACTGAGGGATGGGGTGTACATTTTCTATCCCTGTCTTCATTCTCTCTGCAGAGATTTTGTTCTTGAAGTGGTCATTAACTTAAATGTCCATAACTGTTTTGTGCGACTTTGCAGAGTTGTTGACGCATGAACTTAAAATGTCAATGGAAGAACCATCTTCCATTGAGAAAAGCCTTGGAACCCCTGGGTTCTCTGAGGAACAAAAGCATTGTTAGGGATGGATTGCTCACTACTAGATTTTCATGTCTGCAGAATGCTTACATCTGACCTGTTTCAATGTAAAGCATGGGCACCAGAGGGCAGAAGTGCGCACGGAGTGACGCTGACGTATTTTGGACGTCTTTTTTTGGTCCTGTCCGGCTGTGATACCAACGTCCACGGACGTACATTTTTGGTCTGGACTGACCTTGATTTGACCCAAACATAGACATCTACACTGAGTGTACAAAACATTAGGAACAACTGCTCTTTCCATGACATAAAATGACCAGGTGAATCCAGGAAAAAGCTATGATCCCTTATTGATGTCACTTGTTAMATCCACTTCAATCAGTGTAGATGAAGGGAAGGAGACAGGTTAAAGAAGGATTTTTAAGCCTCGAGACAATTGAGACATGGATTGTGTATGTGTGCCATTCAGAGGGTGACTGGGCAAGACAAAAGATTGAACTSCCTTTGAACGGGKTATGGTAGCCAGGCAATGGTTTGAGTGTGTCAASAACTGCAACGCTGCTGGATTTTTCMACGCTCAGCAGCTTCCCATGTGTATCAARAACGGTCCACCACCCAAAGGACATCCAGCCAACTTAACACAACTGTGGGAAGCATTGGAGTCAACATGGGCCAGCATCCCTGTGGAACACTTTCAAYACCTTGTAGAGTCCATCCCCAACGAACTGAGGMTGTGCAAAAGGGGGTGCAACTCAATATTAGGAAGGACCGGCCTTTATTAAGMMCAAACATAGACRTCTAGGATTGGTTCAGATTTGGATCTTTCCCTTCCAATTCGCAAGAAGCTAAAACCAGAGATCTGTATATAATGATGAGATGATCATGTCTCCGCCCTAACAATGGRAGTCGTTGTCCCAAAGGCAGGAAGGCAGGCTACAAGMTTAGGTSTACATAATATGCCCATAAAAAMGCAATGGGCGTATTCTGAACAGATTTTGGCAAGAGTGAGCCCTCTCGCTTCGCCTCTTCCTCTCTGCTGAAACCATCACCGGAGAAAATATCCTTGCGAGCCAAACAGTGCCCCTCTGTCTCAGTATACAGAGCATTCGGAAAGTATTCAGACCCCTTGACTTTTCCACRTTTTGTAACGTACAGCCTTATTCTAGAATGTATTAAATATATTTTTTCCCTCATCAATCTACACACAATACCCAACAATGACAARGCAAAAACACTTTTTTTTCTGCAAAAACATTTTTWAAATTACTGAAATATCATATTTACATAAGTATTCAGACCCTTTACTCAGTACTTTGTTGAAGCATCTTTGGCAGTGATTACAGCCTCGAGTCTTCTTGGGTATGACGCTACAAGCTTGGCACACCTGTATTTGGGGAGTTTTTCCCATTCTTCTTTGCAGATCCTGTGGCGTACTGCACTRGCATCAAATARTCCCCGTGATATGCAACATTTCATGGAAGTCAGGAACCAATATACACAATCAGTTAGGAAAGCAAAGGCTAGCYTTTTCAAACAGAAATTTGCATCCTGCAGCACTAATTCCAAAAAGTTTTGGGACACTGTAAAGTCCATGAAGAATAAGAGCACCTCCTCCCAGCTGCCCACTGCACTGAGGCTAGGAAACACTGTTACCACCGATAAATCAACGATACTCGAGAATTTCTCTACGGCTGGCCATGCTTTCCACCTGGCTACCCCAGCCCCGGCCAACAGCTCTGCACCCCCCGCAGCAACTGGCCCAAGCCCCCCCCGCTTCTCCTTCACCCAAATCCAGACAGCTGATGTTCTGAAAGAGCTGCAAAATCTGGATCCCTACAAATCAGCTGGGCTAGACAATCTGGACCCTCTCTTCCTGAAATTATCCGCCGCCATTGTTGCAACCCCTATTACTAGTCTGTTCAACCTCTCTTTCGTATCGTCTGAGATTMCTAAAGATTGGAAAGTGGAYGCGGTCATCCCTCTTCAAAGGAGGAGACACTCTAGAYCCAAACTGTTACAGACCTATATCCATCCTGCCCTGCCTTTCTAAAGTCTTCGAAAGCCAAGTTAACAAACAGATCACCGACYATTTCGAATCCCACCGTACCTTCTCCGCTATGCAATCCGGTTTCCGAGCTGGTCAWGGTCCTAAACGAYATCATAACCACCATYGATAAAAGACAGTACTGTGCAGTCGTCTTCATCGACCTGGCCAAGGCTTTCGACTCTGTCAATCACCGTATTCTTATCGGCAGACTCAACAGCCTTGGTTTCTCTAATGACTGCCTCGCCTGGTTCACCAACTACTTCTCAGATAGAGTTCAGTGTGTAAAATCRGAGGGCCTGTTATCCAGACCTCTGGCAGTCTCTATGGGGGTGCCACAGGGTTCAATTCTCGGGCCGACTCTTTTCTCTGTATAGATCAATGATGTCGCTCTTGCTGCGGGTGATTCTTTGATCCACCTCTATGCAGACGACACCATTCTGTATACATATGGCCCTTCTTTGGACACTGTGTTAACAAACCTCCAAGCGAGCTTCAATGCCATACAACACTCCTTCCGTGGCCTCCAACTGCTCTTAAATGCTAGTAAAACTAAATGCATGCTCTTCAACCGATCGCTGCCCGCACCCGCCCGACTAGCATCACTACTCTGGACGGTTCTGACAATTATAAATACCTAGGTGTCTGGCTAGACTGTAAACTCTCCTTCCAGACTCATATTAAGCATCTCCAATCCAAAATTACATTTAGAATCGGCTTCCTATTTCGCAACAAAGCCTCCTTCACTCATGCTGCCAAACATACCCTCCTAAAACTAACTATCCTACCGATCCTGGACTTCGGCAATGTCATTTACAAAATAGCCTCCAACACTCTACTCAGCAAATTGGATGCAGTTTATCACAGTGCCATCATTTTGTCACCAAAGCCCCATATACTACCCACCACTGCGACCTGTATGCTCTCGATGGCTGGTCCTCGCTACATATTCGTCGCCAAACCCACTGGCTCCAGGTCATCTACAAGTCTCTGCTAGGTAATGCCCCGCCTTATCTCAGCTCACTRGTAACCATAGCAGCATCCACCCGTAGCACGCGCTCCAGCAGGTATATTTCACTGGTCATCCCCAAAGCCAACACCTCCTTTGGCCGCCTTTCCTTCCAGTTCTCTGCTGTCAATGACTGGAACAAATTRCAAAAATCACTGAAGTTGGAGATATATATCTCCCTCACTAACTTTATGCATCAGCTGTCAGAGCAGCTTACCGATCGCTGCAGCTGTACACAGCCCATCTGTAAATA
>NC_036869.1:17572585-17640872 GCF_002910315.2 Salvelinus sp. IW2-2015
CGTGATGCTTGGTATTCAGGCCAAAGAGTTCAATCTTGGTTTCAACAGACCAGAGAATCTTGTTTCTCATGGTCTGAGAATCTTTAGGTGCCTTTTGCCAAACTCCAACGGGCTGTCATGTGCCTTTTACTGAGGACTGRCTTCCGTCTGGCCACTCTACCATAAAGRCCTGATTGGTGGAGTGCTGCAGATATGGTTGTCCTTCTGGAAGGTTCTCCCATCTCCACAGAGGGTTCTTGGTCACCCCTCTGACCAATGCCCTTCTCCCCCGATTGATCAGTTTGGCTGGGCAGCCAGCTCTAGGAAGAGTCTTAGTGATTCCAAACTTCTTCCATTTAAGAATGATGGAGGCCACTGTGTTCTCGGGACCTTCAATGCTMTAGAATTKTTTTGGTACACTTCCCCAGATCTGTGCCTCGACACAATCCTGTCTCTGAGCTTTACGGACAATTCCTTCGACCTCATGGCTTGGTTTTTGCTCTTTTGACATGCACTGTCAACTGTGGGACCTTATATAGACAGATGTGTGCCTTTCCAAATCATGCTCAATCAATTGAATTTACCACAGGTGGACTCTAATCAAGTTGTAGTAACATCTCAAGGATGATCAATGGAAACAGGATGCACCTGAGCTAAGTTTCAAGCCTCATAGCAAAGGGTCTGAATTCTTATGTAAAAATTGTATTTCTGTTTTTTATTTKTAATACATTTGCAAAAATGTCTAAAAACCTGTTTTCACTTTGCATAATGGTGTATTGTGTGTAGATTTATGAGGAAAAACGTTTTTTAAATCCATTTTAGAATAATGCTGTAACGTAGCAAAATGTGGAAAAAGTCATGGRGTCTGAATACTTTCTGAATCCACTGTTTGTAGCACATGTATCTGATGCTGTCTGGCCAGAAATAGTATGACATGCCATACTCTTTTTGTCCAGACAGCATCAGATACATGGTCTACACATACTGAGACAGAGGGGTGCTGTTTTGCTCGATCGGATGCTTTATCTGAGATTGATGCATCTTTCTGCCGGTGTGCGTCTCGGTCAAATAAATGATCAATATTTCTATATTTATTTATTTGTACGGGCAAGGAGGTACAGTAGGGCGGGTCAGGCCCCCTAAGGCCTGCCCTTAATGCCGACACGTTTTCATGCGTTCCGGTACCTAAGAGCCCCCCAGTTCACACCCCTCTCATTCTCACTTTTTATTCCGGCACCCCCCGATTTATAAATCGATTTCATTGGGGCAGTTCCCCTCAGCAAATAGCTGGAAAAGAAATCCAAGCAATGTTCGCATAGCCTATGCACCCACGGAGACAGTGCTGCCTGGCAGTCACAGAGTAGTGAGTAACTGAAMAGCTTGTTTTGAATAATATAGTTTTTAAATWGTAAAATGTACACATTTACTACACGTTTATGAGCATTTAAAAACAATCTATGAATTATGTAATATATATATTTTTGTAAAAATTGGGGCCAATCACAAGTGGGGCACCGCCCCAAACACCCTAATGGGCGGACCGCTGCTGGTACAGTAGAGCACAGAGTAAACTAAAGAAACATAAAGTAGAGTTCTGTAAAGCACAGCAGAGTATAGTACAGTATAATTTACTGGATTRTACCCTCCTTTACTCTAATGTACTCTGTTGAACTAAACTGTTCTGTACTCTACTGAAATAAACTCTACTGTATTGTACTCTACTGAATTAAGCTGTACTGTACTCTGCTGTGCTGTTCAAATTTATGAGCCTAGACGTCTATTATTTGTTAAGATTTGGTCTAGTCCTGATCGACCAAATGTGTAGTTGTTTGGGGGCTGAACTCMTTAGACTAATACCCAGCATGCTTTGCATGCGTTTGTTTTTACATTTAGGCCATTAGGCAGACGCTCTTATACAGAGCAACTTAGTCAGGTGCATTCAACTAAGGCAGATAAACAACATATCACAGTCATAAAAATAAAATAAAAATCTGTAAGCGTTACTGAGAATGTAATTGTAGTTTTTATCCAGGTGTGTGTGTGTGTTGTGTGTGTGGTGTGTGTGTGTGTGGTGTGTGTGGTGTGTGTGTGTGTGTGTGTGTGTGTGTGTGTGGTGTGTGTGTTGTGGTGTGTGAGAGAATATTTCCTACTCCAAGAAGCTATACTACAATGCGATCTAAAGATAACCATTGGAATGTTCTGGAGGCAGAATTGTCATCGCCCCTAAGGGTTAGGGTGTGTCACCCCCATCCATACTTTTTCAAAGCCAAAACACTCTCCTTTGAACCTATGACTTTATCAAAATTGGTTGTAGTCGTCCCTCTTTTCCCATGTTTTCTGAGCCAAAAGTATATTTTATTACCTCCAAAATAGAATAAAATGTTTTCAAAAATGAAAGTAGTATTCCCTGCAGTCCATTCAAGTGACCAGACAGAAATGTCTCCAAATGTTATGGACTATTCTGAAGTCCTGTAAGGGTCTAACATGGAGATGTATTTTTTGGTCATACAACCCCACCATCAAATACTGGGGTCTGATTCACCCAGAAGGCACAATGCACAGAACTCAAGTGCCCCCTAGCTGAGAAAGATGCCTGATGAGGACAAACATTTTGAGTCTCTCAGTAGTATTAACCTTTACCATTACGCTCTTTGTTATCCATAAAGCCTGATGAGCAAGAAAAGACTGAAAAATAACCCATTTGACTGATTAACTTTTGACTCGTTTTTCTGAATACCTCAGGAATAGGATATGTGAGTGTGTGAGCTAAGCATCAACTTTCCCCCACCCGGCATCTCGCTCTCATTTGCCTCAGTCATCTGCCTTCTGCTTTACAGCTAGGCATTACTTCAGCAATTAGGCTCCTGGTTCTCTGTCAAAGCAGTGCCCTGTCCTCTGAGAATTCAAATACACTTCACCATCTCACGTCATCAGTCTGGGCTGAACATTCAATTACCTCAGCCTGTCCATGACCAATGATGGGTTCTTGTTCTTGCACTGATAAACATAGCTGCCAGTCTATATGAAGCTTTGTTTACATGGTCACCAGACCAGTTTTCCTTTACTTTTAGGTTATSCTTTTGCATGCATTTCCCTGATGCAAATTGCTCCTCCTGCTGCAAAGACAMATTTGACTTGTTAATACTTTGCAGTGTATTTGTAAGGCTACATCCAGTAGCGAGATGAAAACGCAGTAGCGAGATAAAGTGAAAGCATTCAGTAGAGAAGGCATTATCTGCTTGTTTGCACAAGACCAAACCAAGGATGGTATTTGTATCAGCTGACAATTAAAGCTGCTGGATCGAGACCAACCACTCTGGCTTTCGGTTTAAGAGATCAAATCAAGGTGACAGAAAAATGGTGACACACTGGAGGCGTAAGAAGAATTAGAAGGAAACATTTGGTTGATCGCTTCAGAGCCCTATGAACAATATTTATTTTTAGAGTTATGTTCATGTTGATCCTGCTTTTTGGGTATGTTCAAGAGAAAGGCAACAGTGTATAAAAAAATATATATATAAAAAAAAAATTCAAATTCAATGTTTGTAGAAAACAAACAAAAAGGCAGCAGCTCAAACTTCTCATTCAGGGAAAGAGGACATTTTTTAAAGTTTTATTTATGAAAATTCATTTAAATAAGAAAAGACAGGTGGCGTTGAACAACATATGTACATTGTACGGAAGAGTATTAGGGCCAAGTGAAGAGTAAAAAATAATAAACAGCAACGGGTGGTGGTATTTGGATTTAAAAAAAAATTGCACGATAGTAAAGAATAAAGTGCCAATATTTTGAGAATAAAGTAAAAATGTTTAGAATAAAAAGTCTAAATGTTAAGTTAAATTTCAAGATTAAAGTAGGAGATTTGGTTAACAGCATGTCTCCGTGACTCCCTGTTGCTGTGCGCGCCACCAATGAAAAGCCTGCAGTTAGATGACCTGGTGAAACTATACTTTAGAATTGGCTTCAGTAACAAGAATATCCTCTTTTAGCACATATAATAATAATAAGAAGAAGAAGTATTAGGACCTCGAAAAGGTTGTGCCACAGATTATTTTCAGGAGGAAACGTGGTTACATACATAGTACTTCTCTACATATCATGCAAAAAATTATAATTTTTTGTATAAAAGTACCACCACCCGTTGCTGTTTATAATTGTTTACTCTTCACTTGGCCCTAATACCCTTCTGTAACATTGCTTCCATTATAACCATCGATTTTCATGCTTAAAGTTTTGCTGTGTGTGTACATATAATGTGTGTGTGTGCGGTGAGTGTGTTTGTGTGAGACAGTGAATTGACATGTAAATGAAAAAAGGGGAATGTCTTTGGTCTGACACCTCACACTAGTAGCATTGTGTTCCTGTATTTCATTGGCTAAAGTAAGGTCTGAAATAGAAATAAGACTACAAAGAGACTCCTCAACACCCCTAACAAAACTTGTACAGTTTCATATCCATTTATTTTAATAATAATAATTCTACTTTTATATAAAAAAAATATATAAAAAAACATGGGTGGTATTCCCATGAGAACGGCATTATTATCTCAAACATACACACTTGCMGAAGAAGTGTGTGCAGTGCTTCAGGCAGAGAAAGACAGACAAAACATACCGAGAGTTCAGAGTTTGCAACTAAAGGAAATGTCTTCACATCTCATTGTAGATTCAGAAACCACTTTTGGTCAGAAGACTCAGGCTGACTGCATTTTTGGGGGGCGGGGCGACGACCACCAAAAGAAAAACAACTAAAAACGATGCTTACAGTTCACTGGAATTACTTCACATATACTGTGTATGAGAAACAATCAATTCTATAATTTCAGAGTAACTGGCTAAAGTGTCAGTAATTGCTGATGACATTGAGAATTTATTGAGAATTTGAGAACATTGAGAATTTATTCAGATGTTAATACATCCTAGGTTTGTTTCTGTACTATCACAGCTGTTGCTGTTCTCCATAATGACATGGAGATGCAGAAATCTTGCAGCTGATCCATTTGTAAGTGTGAAAGTCACCTGTATATAGAAACACACAGTATGATCAAGGTGGTGGTCTACATTCAATGCAAATATATTTAATCCATCCATGTACTTATTTATTACTGTATTCACTTCTGGAACATAAGAACAGCAGGTTTGTGCCCATAAGATGCAGAGGTTTAGAGGACAGAGCAAAATATAGGTATGAATTTAAAAAAAATAACTCAACAGTTACCATTTATATTTACAACCAATAAACTCAAGTTAAATAATCCTCATACAAATCCAAACACATTTCACATAAAATAAACAAACAAAAACCAAATCTAAGCTGACAACTAGCATCTGACCTGCATTTCCTGCAGGAGCCCCCGGAATGGAATTTCAATGGAAAGCGATAAAAACAAATATACAGACAACYTCTACAACAACAACAAMAAAACCTCAAATGAAACCACGAGCAGTCCATTCTACCATTAGCTGCATATATATTTCAGTGATTAGTTCTGCGCTATGTCTTAGTGCAGTGAACTGCCAGGTCTAAGTTTTGGGCAGGTTTAAAAAAAAGTATATATTAAGAAATTATTTAGTTAGGAGCCCATTGGTAAACTTTTAATCCTAGAATAAAAAAAAAAAAAAAAAAAGTATATATTAAGAAATTATTTAGTTAGGAGCCCATTGGTAAACTTTTAATCCTAGAATGTAAAAAAATATATAAATAACAGAGGGTGTCAAGTGGCATGAGGTTATATAACGTGGGTGATGGCATAGCCTTTTAGGTTTGCTTTGTTTAAATAATTTTTTTCTTAAAATTTTATTTCACTTCTTCAATATAAAAACAGAACAGGTTCGCAAAGTGGGTATTACTCATTGGTCTATTAGTATATTGAGTCTTCAGTAGAATAAACACATTTGCTTTGAGTTGCTGAGACAACGTTTCAACATCGGGGCACCGTAAGGTCATTGTTAAACATCCGTTTCAATTAGTACAGATGGCCTCCGTAATWCCATAACAGATTTGCCTCCTACAACCTTTCAACTCTCCCTTATTAAGTTCTCCTCCCCATCTAACTTCACCTATTCGATCTCCCATTACCCTCTCTGTCCCGTTTTCCGCTACCTCTCCTTTCTCCTCTAATCCCCCTCTCAATTGTTCACCTTCAATAACCTCAAACCTGGCCCCCCTGGC
This sequence comes from Salvelinus sp. IW2-2015, assembly GCF_002910315.2. Classification (NCBI taxonomy): domain Eukaryota; kingdom Metazoa; phylum Chordata; class Actinopteri; order Salmoniformes; family Salmonidae; genus Salvelinus; species Salvelinus sp. IW2-2015. Next base: position 17,578,737 of record NC_036869.1, read on the forward strand.
TGATGTAATACTCGGCCTCCCGTCTTCTGATAGCTAAGGGTTGCCGTGGAGACTCCGCTCTGCCGGTGTGGGGATGGTGGCGGCCTCGGAGGGAGGTGTGGTTGCTGTGGTGATGGTGGGCGGGGGGAGCAGGAGGGGGGTCGCGGAGGGACGGGGGAACAGCGGAGGCTTTGATGGGGATGATCCGGGTGTCCATGACCTCACAATCCACCTGCATCATCATCTCATACCCCTGGGATTTGTTATATAAACTCTCTGTGGGAGGGAGAGAGAAMGAAAGAGTGCAATGTAAAAAATAGACAGACACTGACAGGGAGAGGAGAGTGTACAATAGATAGCCTTTATCTGTCTAACTAAATAACAAAAAAAGTGTTTTATTGTGAATATTGACTGGTACTGTACACCGGATAGGTGCAGTGAAATGTGTTGTTTTACAGGGTCAGCCATTGTAGTGTGGCGCCCCTGGAGCAAAATAGGGTTTATTCGGGCACATAACACATAATTGTGTTGACAATTTTACATAATACGTACATTTAACGCAAACGAAATTCATCATTCAAAGATCTCCATTGCCCCCATTACGAGGGCATCTCAAGAAGTTATATCTGACAATATATCTGACAAAGTGTACAGCAGTGCAATGGGGYTATAATTATGCAYAATTCTAAWCCGCKGATAGTTCCAACTAGATATCAAGAAAAACAAACTCACCGTTGACAGACATAGCCGGCATCACAAGAGACATTTTGGGCCGTGTGGTCTTGTTGTGGCTGATGGCAGGCAACAGCAGGTGATCCTACAGACAGAAAGTATGTTCAGAAATGTCAGGACATATTTGTTTTGCATTAATGCGAATGACACCCAATGTCCGTTTTTATYCCCACTCGGTTTCACTTCCCTAGAGGTTTGGCGTTGCTGTTCCGTCTTACCCGTCTGAAGGAGACCACGTAGAAGGTGTCCTCACGCCGGTCGATGGCGTCCATGAAGTCACTGTAGCTGATCTCGGCACCGGCAGGGAACACTTGTATCTGACTGTGAGAGACAGTAGGGAAGTTGGGCCAAGACAAATAGCAATAATATATATATATATWTTTTTTTTAAAGGTCACTCATTCCAGCAGTGTTTTTCCTCAGTTGATACAAATACCACACTTGGTTTAGTATGATACAAGTGAACATGCAAAAGTCAACGAATCAAATTGAAGCATGAACAGCCACTGTTGACTACTGGGAAATGTGGTCTACGACGGTTACCTCTCGATGGAACGATGGGTCTGAATGGGAAGATATCTGGAGAAGTTCGTCTTCCTTAGCTGTGCTTTCTGTAGAAAAGGGAAGGGAAACAACTATGATGCATGTGTGTACCCAAACAATACACATGAACACCAACTCTAACAAATAGGTCGTTCCAACACACGAGAGGGTATCCTGCGTACTCACCTGCGCATGTGAACTTGAAATACTAAGAAAATATGATCGCATACAGAAATACTAAGAAAGTAGATGAAACCACACCTGCGCTATTTTAGCTTTTTTCACCATCTTTGGCTTCCCTCCAGACTTCTTCCTGTCGATCTGGTGCCTGTGAACCCATCCTCTCAGCTCATCCGCCAGCCTGAAAGAGGACGTGAAACAGTCAGCTACAGTCAAAATGAGTACACGGATAATGTACTAATAACACATACAGTTGGRTCTATGATATTATACACCGCCTCCTTTCAACACAGATATGAGAACACAGTAGATACTGTAGATAGAGTAGCAATATCATATTTGCATAAATGTGGTGAGAGATGGGATGACAGAGAGAGAGACAGAGACAGACTCCTGAGTTGCGACCATAGCAGCCCCGCTGACCTGAGGGACTCGGAACGGTTGAACTGCCTGCAGTCATTGGAGGTGAAATAGCGGTCGATGTCCTGCAGGACCAAATCCTTCACGTCGCTGAACACGTCACTCAGGTTCCTGAAAACAGCCAAACACGTAATACAGAATGAAACAGCAACTTTGAACAGATTCAACACCCTCCTGAAAGCCTAATCAGTATATCACTAATATTCTATGGAAAACTAGTGCTTTCAAGGGCACAAGTCCTCAAAGAGAAGTAAACATGAAGTAAACACTTAGTATGTGGACATCGTTCATTTTATGACAGCCTGTTACATACTTCCAAGATCAGACCAGTTTGACTGCATTCTTGATTATTAGACTGCATGCAAATCTTCTGCTCAGCTGAAACACGGTCTTKTTCTCTAAGGGCGTTCTACTTGGCTGAAGCCATGTTTGCAAAGCCTCATCAATTAGAACGATTGGTAGATGCATGATTGCATGTACGACCCACATGGGCAGCAGTCGCAGATGGCTGTGAAAAGAACACAATGAACAGGCTCACCATCATGGATACGCAGAATGAACTATGAATTGGACTTTWTTACCCACCTAAACTGGTAYGAATCGGTGGATTCCCTCTCCACCTCTCCTCCCTTCCACCCATCCTCTCCTCCCTCCTCCTCCTCCTCAGGATCCATCCTTTCCTCCACTCTGCTGTGTTCCTGAGCCGTCTCAAACTCCAGGAGACGTCTTCCTGCGTGAGGCACCACCTCCTCCTGTAATCCCGTCTCCAGCTTCCTGTCTGTGATACTGGAGGAAAACATTTGGTCAAAATCAAACATYAAATCATGGAGTTACGCACATGACTCTTTAAAACAAAGGATTTGTTTTGGACAATTTGCCAATCGTTAACACTTCATTGAATGGCAGTGACTATGAACASTGACTTTTACCTGACAGGGCCGAAACTGAAKGTCATGAATAGTAGCACTGCCATGACGCAGACGGCCCTCTTATTGTTACCAGACTCACTGCCCTGGAACACAGAGAGAGGAAAGTTAACGCACAGTGTACACACGCAAGTACAAACACGTATCCTCAATGACCTCTTTGAATGTATCCCTAGTCATTGCTTTAACAGACAAATCTTAACCACATTCTTAAGACTTTCATTTAGAAAGATGAATTGAAAGCAATGCAGTCCATCCAGTCCATTATGGAAATCCATCACTGGCTCAGTAATGTAGTCGCCGAACACATTTGCTTAAAGCTGCGATTATGTCACTTTTTGGTCGACCCCGACCAAATTCACATAGAAATGTGAGTTATAGATCTGTCATTCATATTGAAAGCAAGTCTAAGAAGCGGTAGATATGTTGTATGTGCACCATTTCTATGCTTCCCTCAAGTTTCATTTTTGCGTCTTTTACTTTCGGTTTTGTACAGTCGTGGCCAAAAGTTTTGAGAATGACACAAATACTAATTTTCACAGAGTCTGCTGCCTCAGTTTGTATGATGGGAATTTGCATATACTCCAGAATGTTACGAAGAGTGATCAGATGAATTGCAAAGTCCCTCTTTGCCATGCAAATGAACTGAATCCCCCAAAAAACGTTTCCACTGCATTTCAGCCCTGCCACAAAAGGACCAGCTGACATCATGTCAGAGATTCTCTCGTTAACATAGGTGTGAGTGTTGACGAGGACAAGGCTRGAGATCACTCTGTCATGCTGATTGAGTTCGAATAACAGACTGGAAGCTTCAAAAGGAGGGTGGTGCTTGGAATCATTGTTCTTCCTCTGTCAACCATGTATACCTGCAAAGAAACATGTACTGTCATCATTGCTTTGCACAAAAAGAGCTTCACAGGCAAGGATATTGCTGCCAGTAAGATTGCACCTAAATCAACCATTTATCAGATCATCAAGAACTTCAAGGAGAGCGGTTTAAATGTTGTGAAGAAGGCTTCAGGGCACCCAAGAAAGTCCAGCAAGCGCGAGGACCGTCTCCTAAAGTTAATTCAGCTGCGGGATCGGGGCACCACCAGTACAGAGCTTGCTCAGAAATGGCAGCAGGCAGGTGTGAGTGCATCTGCACGCACAGTGAGGCGAAGACTTTTGGAGGATGGCCTGGTGTCAARMAGGGCAGCAAAGAARCCACTTCTMTCCAGGAAAAACATCAGGRACAGACTRATATTCTGCAAAAGGTACAGGGATTGGACTGCTGAGGACTGGGGTAAAGTCATTTTCTCTGATGAATCCCCTTTCCGATTGWTTGGGGCAYMCGGAAAAAAGCTTGTCCGGAGAAGACAAGGTGAGCGCTACCATCAGTCCTGTGTCATGCCAACAGTAAAGCATCCTGAGACCATTCATGTGCGGGGTTGCTTCTCAGCCAAGGGAGTGGGCTCACTCACAATTTTGCCTAAGACCACAGCCATGAATAAAGAATGGTACCAACACATCCTCCGAGAGCAACTTCTCCCAACCATCCAGGAACAGTTTGGTGATGAACAATGCMTTTTCCARCATGATGGAGCACCTTGACATAAGGCAAAAGTGATAACTAAGTGATATTGACATTGATATTTTGGGTCCATGGCCAAGAAACTCCCCAGACCTTAATCCCATTGAGAACTTGTGGTCAATCCTCAAGAGGCGGGTGGACAAACAAAACCCGACAAATTCTGACAAATTCCAAGCATAGATTATGCAAGAATGGGCTGCCATCGGTCAGGATGTGGCCAGAAGTTAATTGACAGCATGCCAGGGTGGATTGCAGAGGTCTTGAAAAAGAAGGGTCAACACTGCAAATATTGACTCTTTGCATCAACTTCATGTAATTGTCAATAAAAGCCTTCGACACTTATGAAATGCTTGTAATTATACTTCAGTATTCCATAGTAACATCTGACAAAAATATCTTAAGACACTGATGCAGCAAACTTTGTGGAAAATGTATATTTGTGTCATTCTCAAAACTTTTGGCCACGACTGTACACCAGCTTCAAACAGCTGGAAATACAATATCTTTGGTTCAGGGCCTAAAATGAACTTTTTGGCCACTGTGGCAGGTAGATGAGAAGAAAAAAAATCAAACAGACACTCAGATTTTTTTACCGGGCTAAATATTTCCCYCCCATAATTACAGCAAAAAAATGTAAAATAAAAACAGAATAGATGACCATGATTTGTAATGTTTCTAAAACAATGTATTAGTAAAAAGTAATGTGGTATATTGCTCCATTTCATTTAATTTTAATCAAAATATCAGAAGAGACCATTTTCAGCTGCGCCTATAAGGGCGGGAGGTTACTGTGGTAATGGRGCCACTTGAGTCGTGTCACGTAGGTCTGTGTGTGAGATTTGGGATCTGACTAGGGCATCTCTTCACKATCAGTTGAAGCAGCAGACTCAAACTAATGTTGAAAAACAACCTAGCTTGTGAACAAAACAATGTAAATAGCCAAGAAACACAAAGACAAAGTCTCACTTTGTAGAMTTTAGAGTAAATTAGACCAACTTCTATGCACAGCGCCTCCAAAAATGAATCAGCACTTCATTCAGAGCGCACAACTCTCCTGGTGGGAGGTGGGATATAGGATTTGTATTTCTTTGTTTGATTAGCAGCTATGAAATAAAACGGTAGAAACACTTTGAAAACAGCTACTGCAGCATTTTTCTACAATAAATCGCAACTAGCACATGTGCTCATACTTGACTTCTGACTATTTAAAAAGAAAAATATTTGGAAATGTAATGCTCGCACTGTAGAGCCCWGCAAATCTTCCCTCCCGCTCCACCCACCCTGTACCTCTTTCCCGACAAGCCTCTCCCTCAGGGCCTGGTTCTCCCTGCGGAGGCGCTCGTTCTCCTGCTGCGCCTCCCTCAGCTGCCCCTCCAGGTTCTGCAGGTACTCCTTCTTCTTCTTGCGTGACTGGCACGCCGACTCCCGGTTCTTGATCATCCTCTGCTGCCTCTTCATCACCTTCATCTGTGACACGGCCGTTAGGGGAAAACACATGAACGTGAATTATGGCAGAAGTTGTTAACAGCAGCTGATGGCACGCCGTATGATCCGACAGTGAAGACTGAGGTAATACAACAGTTGAAGAAGAGAGTGAAAGAGACTAAATCCTACTCACTGACTGACTGACATGTGACTGACAGACACTCACATCAATGCCATTGCTCCCTGGCAGAGAGGACGCTGGGACTATGGGTTTGCTGGGGAATGGGGCTGTGGGGCTATGGCCGTGAGGCATGGTGGGAGAGACAGGCTCCATTTTGACGATGGCTGGAGTGGACCCCAGACAGACAGACTGGGAAAGCACCACTAAGGGAGGAAAGGAATGGGACATCACTTAGCTATTACATAACCATGCCATTACATAATAAATTATCTTACCAGACAGACACACTAAAATCCAGAATATGGGTAGTAAAAGAAAAGAAAAAAAGACTGATATATAAATAGTTTCTCTTCTTTTTATCCCCTTTACCTCCCCAACGGACTTGGGAGAGGCGAAGGTCGAGTCATGCGTCCTCCGAAACATGACCCGCCAAACTGCGCTTCTTAACACCCGCCTGCTTAACCTGAAAGCAAACACCGTTCACCTGACGACCGAGGTCACCCTGCAGCCCGCCACAAGGAGTCGCTAGAGTACGATGAGCCAAGTAAAGCACCCCCGGCCAAACTTTCCCCTAACCCGGACAACGCTGGGCCAATTGTGCACAGAGGTGCCCAGAGTAAACGGCCTGCTCCTCAGTCATAGTTGCTAATATATGCATATTATTATTAGTATTGGATAGAAAACACTCTGAAGTTTCTAAAACTGAATTATGTCTGTGAGTATAACAGAACTCATATGGCAGGCAAAAACCTGAGAAAAAATCCAAACAGGAAGTGGAAATTCTGAGGCTGGTGGATTTTCAACCAAGCTCCCATTGAAATCCCAGCGAGATATAGATRAGTTTTCACTTCCTACGGCTTCCACTAGATGTCAACAGTCTGTAGAACTTTGTCTGATGACTCTACTGTGAAGGGGGGCCGGATGAGAGGAGAATTAGTCACCACTGCCATGAGGTGACCATGCTTTGACCATACGCGTTCACATAAGAGGGAGCTCCGTTCCATCGCTCATCTGAAGTCAATGTAATTCTCCGGTTGGAACGTTATTCAAGATTTATGTTAACAACATTCTAAAAATTGATTCAATACATCGTTTGACATGTTTCTACTGACTGTTACGGAATTTTTGGACATTGTCACGTTTTAGTGAACGCGCTTTGTGACTTTGGAATTGTTTACCAAACGCGCTAACCAAAGTAGCTCATTGGACATAAATAACGGACATTATCGAACAAATCAAGCATTTATTGTGGACTTGGGATTCCTTGGAGTGCATTCTGATGAAGATCATCAAAGGGAATATTTATCATGTAAATTCTGGTTTCTGTTGACTCCAACATGGCGGCTAATTTGACTATAGTTCTGAGCGCTGTCTCAGATTATTGCATGGTTWGCTTTTTCCGTAAAGTTCTTTTGAAATCTGACACAGCGGTTGCATTAAGGAGAGGTATATCTATAATTCCATGTGTATAACTTGTATTATCATCTACATTTATGATGAGTATTTCTGTTGAATAGATGTGGCCATCACTGGATGTTTTTGGAACTAGTGAACGTAACACGTCAATGTAAACTCAGATTTTTTTTATATAAATATGAACTTTATCAAACAAAACATACATGTATTGTGTAACATGAAGTCCTATGAGTGTCATCTGATGAAGATCAAAGGTTAGTGATTCATTTTATCTCCATTTGTGCTTTTTGTGACTGCTATCTTTGGCTGGGAAAATGGCTGTGCTTATTCTGTGGCTTGGTGGTGACCTAACATAATCGTTTGTAGTGCTTTCGCTGAAAAGCATATTTGAAATTGGACACTTTGGTGGGATTAACAACAACCTTTAAAATGGTATAAGACGCATGTATGTCTGAGGAATTTTAATTATGAGATTTCTGTTGTTTTGGCGCCCTGCACTTTCACTGGCTGTTGTCATATCATCCCGTTACCGGGATTGCAGCCATAAGAAGTTTACCTCATGTATTCACCAAACGGTAAGCCTGGAAAAAGGTAATGTGTGAAAAATGGTCAGTCTGGTCCCAGGACTCACCAGGCCTGCTCTGGTCCATGCTAGGCAGGCTGTGCAGTATGAGGGCCTTGGCTGGACTGGGAGCCTGGGGGACGGGGAGAGCCGCTAAACACACAGGCCTGGGCTGGATGGAAGGCTTACTGCTCAGGATGGTACTGGCTTTGATGGTGGCCGCAGTGGGGTGAACTGGAGGGTGTGTGTGAGCGATAGAGAAAACAGTGTGACAGAGAGCATGAACGCGTGAGACTTAAAACCCCTCCCATGCACTATAAATGTCTAAGTACATTTGCATCAAAAGTACATGAAATATGAAGTCTGCTCTCTTGTGGCTGAAGTCTTTCGTGTGCAGCACGTACACCTACAGTATAGCTGACRTCACTGTAGCAACACACACCTGTGGCAAGTGCGTTGATGCCATTGTTGGCTGCTGTTTGGTGTTGCTGTGGCTGTGGGAGCAAATGGGMCTGTGGTTGGGCCTGTGGCGCGGAGGCCACCGTGACTTCACATGTGCCAAGTGGTGGCGACAGCACATCTCCAAACATATAAGGAGGTGTGGGCGGGTTCTCCCCTTTCACTGTGATCTGAATGGTAGAAAAAAGAGAGATGTGGAAGACATWAAAAAAAAAAAWWWTTAAAGGCTTGACATTGGTTAGCTTTGACATACTCTAACTAGGCTAACTAGTTTAGAGACTCTGAGATACAGTCATGCATCAATGTTACATAAGGTGCTTTTAGTAGTGTGATGTGGAAGTTGATCTCTGTCTGGACTGACCTGTGAGTCTGGGAGTGACGTCAGGGAGCAGTCTGAGGCCAGCGAGGAGGCAGGGGAGGGAGGCTCCGCCTTCACCCGGAACACTGGAAGAGCACACACAAATTATTCAAAAAGACACAGTGAATATTTCACATTCAAGGATAAACTAAGACACACACACACACGTAAGCAATAGCCAAAGAGGAACTTACACATGTCCACTGGCAAAGGCTGCGTTATGGTCATTTTATCTTTCAATACGGGACTGTCCCCTTAAGAGTGAGAGGAAGGCAGAGAGACAGCGGGGAGGGAGGGAGCAAGGTTATAAAAGTACACTACAACTGACGCTGAGCTACAATGACACCTTATTGATAAATTGAAGTGGTAGTGCAWTAGGGAAGTATTGATGTTCACATAATTACATTTCCACTTATAGTTTGAGGTCAAACGGCTCGAAAGTCTACTGTACATAACTCCTGCTTTAGCCTAGTACACGTTTGATCTTTAAAATAACATGGAGAAATCCTCAGGCCCATATCATTCATCTTATTATTTTGCTTTGTGGGCCTTCTATAGCAGTAATAACATGTCTACTACCACAACTAAYACTTTGAAAAGGAAAACCTWTTTTTATGCTTCCTGMCATGTTTTATTMATCTCTGCACCTGTGAGAAGGTTGTCGTCCAGGTGTCTCCACGGCGACGTGGGATTGTCGGGATCAAGAGTCAGCACGAGATCRTTGTCAAACTGCGAGGAAGCGAAGCACAGAATTAGGCCATCGTCTGGATTAGTCAGTAGGTCGACAGGGGGCAMGCAATCGGTTTCCCCAACAGGCAATCAGCTCCATTATGGGGCGGCCCATCKCAGGCTCACTCAAGTTACCTTATTTAACGTTGGCATCACACACTGAACTCTCACCACTGCTAGCTAGTGTGTAACGCTGCCTGGCTGATTTATACTGATACTGCTCTCATAGAGCAAGAACGAGCAGATTGTCGCACTATTGCACACTATTGTATTTAAACTTTATTTTACCAGGCAGGTCAATTAAGAACAAATTCTTATTTACAATGACGGCCTGGCAACCCTGAAGGGACTGAGATKCTTGCATCAGATAGGCCTAGTCTTTATGGTCCAAATCTTCATTTGAGATACACTTGTGTAACAGAYGTAATCCCAAATCAAGTCAATGGGAGATTTGAACCTCTGAATTACCTGTGTTGTTGGATCTCAAATGTGGACCATATTGTTAAAGCAGATATGGAGGTAACAGTGGTGGTTACCTCATATTACTAACAAACAAAACATTTCCAATGGTTGATTGTAGGGATGTAGATTGGAATAGGCCTCATGTTGAGTACACAGGGAATTAGGTCTAAATCATTGAAAGAGAGATTAGCGTCGGTCATCGGTTTGGATTAACTTCAATGTGGTGATAAAACATGTGCAGTACAGTGGCCAGATAATACAGTCAGGGTCTGTGAGCAGAAACTCTCTTTGTCCTTACCGAGGTTTCATATTTCGGTCCTCTCGTGTACTCCCCGTCCTCTCCCTCCTCCATGCTCTCACACTGGTACAGACAGGCATCTGGGACAGACAGACAGACCAATTAGTTAGTACTGTAGGAACATAATCATTTACCGACACGCTCAAGTCTAGKTGCTTGAGTGTCAGTTGCGATAGTGTTCGTAAAGCCTTATCACTGTACCACAGCGACTTCTCGTCCTCCATGGTTCCCCGTGCCTTATTTGGTTTGACAAGGGCTTGAAACACATGACTCGGACCTTTGAGCTAAAACAAGAAGAGGGAKCTACTAGTAAATGATRGTCGTGATCATAAACACAACACCTAAAATAAGCTCACGGTTTGATGCTTTTCTACACCCATTTTAAAGGGAAAACCGGTTTCATTCACAGGAGTCCAGTTTGGGATTTCTGGCTTTACAAAGAGAGGGAAATCTAAGCAGTGGAGGGGAMGCTGGCTTAAAATAAATGAGGATTTYAGCCCTGAGGTGGCCCAGCTTCAATAGCAGAGGGATCAGATACCAACCTGCTCTGTGCTGAGAATTGTTCCCCRTTACTGTTGAATTTCAATTAGCCAAGGGATAGCAAAAGTCTTAGCTACTCATGATAATAGTAGACCCCATTAACTAGAGGGCCAATTTATGAAATTAATTGTAGTTCAAGCCTACATTATCGCGGGGTGTTTTTTTCTTGAAAGAACGCTGAAAGAATACTAAGTAGGCTATCCTTTACAACTATAAAACGTTTTCCAAAACTGGTTTGAATTCATACTACAGGCCTGTTTAAATTCTGTCTATCATAAAGAGTAAATGTAAAAGTTAAATCAGGTYCAGCAATCACAGGAAGTTAAAGTGCTCACAGTTTACTGATTGCATGAGACAACCAAAGACTTAAGTCTGCAAACTTGAGCATACAAAAACAATGACCAGGGAGTCAGTAAAAGGGTAAGTTATCTAAAATACATTGCCCTACGATGATACATTGTCCTACGATGAAAACAAGAAAGATGCAAATGCTACTGATTTAAGAAAAAGACAGATGCTCAGATATTCCAGACCACCAGATGTCCCATAAAGCTAGCTATGTTTTCAGTCTTCGGGTAGGCTAAGGCCTATGGTTGTTTCACATATTGCATACAGTTGTAATTCAGGTATTTAGGACTGATGGTATTTTTAGCTAGACTGTATCTTATGGAAAACRAAAGCTTGCAGAGCACAAGCTTTTCTCGCACTAATACTAAACTAGCTAAAGCCCCATCTCATCTGTGCTAATACATTCACATGTCCGGCTTGCTGCCCAGTGTACAAATATAACGTTAGCTAGTCATTGACACACCCACGAAAGAAACCAAACCACCCCCAACTGCGCATCATTCTACCACCAACTTTCATATTTAGATTTTTCGCATTTTGTTCCCTTTGTCAACCTGTTAAGGGTAGGGTTAGTAAAGGGAATATGCATAATCAAATTCACGCGTTCGTGATCAGCTGAAAGTCGCGTTAGCAAGCTACAGTAGCAGATCATTTTAGCTACGCATCCATGCTTCCCAGGTGGTAAACATACATTACAGTAACGTTACCATTTATGTACCTTACCCCARTCTTCGCTTGTCAGAAGGTTATCAGCGAAGAAACGACTTTCCAAATCAGATAGTAAATCCGTAGTCATAGCCACACAGCCAAAGACGTTTGTTGGGGGGGTGTAATCACTGATCAATTATATCAAACAAAAAAGATAAATCCGCGAAATCGATTTTACARCGAATGAAGCTTCAATTTGCGATTGGGTCCATCGAAACATTAGATATTGTATTTATTTTGTTTCATAATATCCATTCGGTCCACAGCACCATCTCGCATTTGATTACATCCATACACGGAAACGACATTTCCGGCAAAAGCCCGTCCCATTTTCAATGCAGGATCCAATCAAAGCAACGATTTGTTAGATAGATTTTTCAATCGACCTGTCCAGTAATAGTATTACTATTTACTAAGCGTAAACAGTTGTGGGTGGTCAGAAAGCAGATGTTTAAARGTGATTCCGCCCACTCACGCATCAGAATTTTGAGAGACATTAAAAATATCAAATACTAGACATGTAATTAGGCATTCCTGTCAAATGGACTGGTGATAAAAACAATCAACTGTCAAAGAATAAGGAACATTTTCTTTGCTCAGGTGATGTATGAAAAGGAATGAAAATCTAGCTACAACAGGAGAAAAACGATAGCCTCTGAAATAAATTTAATTGTTTAATCACTTTAATTATGTATCAAATCAAAATYTAATTGTATTCATCAAATGCTAGGTGTAGACTAACAGTGAAACGCTTACTTACGGGCCCTTCCCAACAATGCAGAGAAAATAGAGAAATAATTGAACATTTATAATACAAGTAATAATAGATACACAATGAGTAATGATAACGTGGCTATATACAGGGGTACCAGTACGGAGTCGATATGCAGGAGTACGAAGTAATTGAKGTAGTTATGTAAAAGTTGACAATGAATGTACAACTATGAATAAAGTGACAGTTGAAGCAGCGTATGTGATGACTAAAAAAAGTTWGTGCAAAAAGGGTCAATGCAGATAGCTGATTCAARTAATCAAAGCTTGATGATTAGTTGGTTATTTGAATCATCTATGTAGTGCGAGGGCAAAAAACTAAACGTGCACCCAGGTGAGTGTTGTTGTTTGGCGCCCTCCACTGTATGAAGTAGACTAAGTATGTCCAACATTTCTGAACCGTCTCTGGTACGGTATATCTGCACAAAACTAGTAGAAAGCATTTATTTCGCTACTACTGTCATCATTCTAATAGCATTGTTTGGAAAGTCACTCTGCAGGGGTCCCACCTGGTTCAGACCTGTACTCACGAGGATGTAATTAAACACGGTCTCAACTTCAAGATAGGCCTAGCMCTATTGTGAGTGGCTTCTTATTTACCAATCAATCAAAAAAAGAAGGCATTTTTAAATTAGCATGAAATGCAATAAGACACACAGTATATAACAGGTATATGTGAAAAGACGTGTCAATGTCCTCTCATTGAAGCATAATGAAACATTTGGGATTTCCACTATCAAATGTTATCCTAATGTTGAGTCTATGGTATAATGCTGCCCATTAGTCACCATAATGTCACTGTCTTAGTCATGACCACACAGACTCACGYGGTCTTGGTCTGGTTTAAACGGGGAACAGAGGAAAAGGGAAGGAGGGGTTACTATCACGTATACCGATTAACTCTGCAGTGTTAAGAGTTTTGGTGAAAGATGTGGAGCTATTTCAAGCCTTTGTTGATGTCTTTAAATTTGATTGGTCCCACTGTCACCTCTAGCAACCAGCTACAGTTTCACATGGATCGTGACCATATTTTGTCGTTTACTGCCATTCACGAGTCATCGACTGCATTTCTTAAGTTAACTCTGCCAATATTTAGCAGACGCTCTTATCCAGAGCGACTATCAAATTGGTTGCCTAGCACCAACACTTATGACATCCAGCGTTGGAAACCACAAGCACCACCATTTACAATAGTGCTCAGTGCGTAAAGAATGCATGTAGTTGTAAGGGGCGTGGGGGGGGTGGAGACAAAAGGCGAATTTATCTCATTACACGGCCACATATCCTAAGTATTTCCTTTAATTCGACATTGTGTTGGGTGTCTAAGTTTTCTCTCCCAGAGAAACAAGGGTGGGTTGATTGAGGCGTGGCCCCTGTCTACCTTGCTCCATACCTCGTGATGGCGCGAAGTTTTGTGAACGGTACCGATCTGTACCCGCGACATTTCGGATGACGGGCAGCACATGGAAGCCAAGTGGTCACCACCAGATACGAACCCCAAGTTTTTGAACCCTGACTGGTCTTCTGATCCACACCCCACGCACCTTTATTTTGAAGGTATCTGCTGGGGAACTGTACCTTCCTCCAGTGGTAGGAGGCCCGAGCCAAGGCCCAGAAGATGGACCAACAGATACATATTTGTTATTCCCGAATCCATGTTTAAATCCATAGTTAGGTAATGAAATGTATTCAACTGTGTAGCTTGATTTACTTGTGAGTAGACGTATATAATTCATTGCAACTCCCAGAGTATAACTAACAAATCAGCACTTGGAAACCTATAATTTCCTTTTCATATCCCAGGTAAGGCCCAATGTAGCATATTTGTAAATCAGTCTCAGAAGTTACAATTAAACCTGAGACGACAGGGAGATGTAATACAACACACCCAATTTGCCTTAGTGTGATGGGATGAGCTGTTGCGGTGAGAGAATAAATTAATGAACAGAAATACACGGCTATTTACAACACCTTGTAATCATGCAATTTTACACTATCAACTCATTATTAAATGTTTTAGCTTATTCGTACAGTGCCTTCAGAAAGTATTCATACCCTTGACTTATTCCATATTTGTTGTGCTACCGCCTGAATAACAAAATGATTCAATTGTTTTTTCTCACCCTTCTACACACAATACCAATAAGACAAAGTGAAACACTTTTTTATGGAAATGTATAGCAAGTGATATACAGAAATATTTCACATACATAAATATTTACACCCCTGAGTCAATACTTTGTAGAAGCACCTTTTGCATGATCACAGCTGTTTCTTTCAGGGTAAGTCTCTAGAAGCTTCACACCTGGATTGTGCAACATTTGCCCATTATTATTTTAAAACATTCTCTTCAAGCTCTGTCCAATTGGTGTTGATCATTGCAAGACAACCATTTTTCAGGTCTTGCCATATATATTCAAGTAGATTTAAGTCAAAACCTGGCCACTTGACGTCCTTTTTGGTAAGCAACTCCAGTAGTATGACTTTGCCTTGTGTTTTTAGGTTATGTCCTGTGAAAGGTGAATTTCACTCCCAGTGTCTAGTGGAAAGCAGACTGAACCAGTTTTCCTGTAGTGATTTTGCCTGTGCTTAATCTCCATTCCCATTTCTTTTCTTATCCTTATGCTACGAGTGTTCTAGTACGCATTACCTCAAGCAATATACTCCCCATAATAGCAGGATGCAAACCATACCTATGCTTGTATTAGATACACTAGAATTTGAGTAAACAACTAATTGAAATGTACGTCCCAATGAGTATACGCGGGAGACGGGAAGGAACAAGACAATATTGTCCATAGTGGGCCTGGTTGTGTAGTTACACCATTCTGTGCTCAAAATACAAAAGATAGGTCCTGGTAGCTCCATTGATTAGATGGTAGTTTCAGAGATGTCTTATGGAGTGAACACTAGCGAAGGTTTCTGAGAAGGAGATGTGATTCACATCTCCACATCCTCACTTTTGTGTAACCATCCATCAGTATCCTTGTGCTGCTTACCACTGCCAGCCTTATTCTAAAATTGATATCAAAAATTGGATAGATTTAACCCGTTACCAGCCTGTCTACGAGCAAAGTACCAGTGTCATCACTGAGCTCTAAGAGGGTGACGCTCCTCTATTGACCAATTTAGGGGCCTTTCTCTGACCACCGCGTTGAGCGTATAAGACTGGTCCTGTGTATGATGCTCAGAAGCTTTAAGACGCAGCGAAGCGACACCCAACAGGAGTTTAATGTTAAGATGAGCCCAGTTTGGTCTTGCTCCCTCTAGTCTTTATTTATAGAGAATTGAACAGACATCATAAGCGATGTAGCTTCGGAGGGCCAAAAAAGTACTTATTATTTGCTACCGTATTCAGCCCCGATACCATGCCGTACTTGAGTGAGCTCCACAGTCACAGCTTTCTCAGTCCAGCCTCGATGGTGCCAGGTGCTGCACCAGCCTATAGTTCAGATTGATGGATCTGAGACCTGTTTCTCACAAATCTCCAAATCTTTTCATGTTCTCCTGAGGGGAATAGGTATTTTTGCGTCCCTCTTCGGAACTGCAAACCTCTGCTCTGGTGAGAGATTTGCCATACTTGTGGACCCATGTTTAACATTGACAGTTTATGTTTGGTGAGATGTGAAGGGACAACCATAACCTAGAAGCTCCCTCGATCGTGTCTTATACTCACTTACAGCCGTGCTTGTCTCCGATACTACAACAGCTCTTTGATTGGCGGACGGTATGCTCACGGCAATCCCTACTTTTTTCCTGTAGTCCACAATCATCTCCATTGTCTTAATCACGTTGAGGGAAGTTGTTGTCCTGCACCGGAACCACCAGGCCAGGTCTCTGACCTCCTCCTATAAGGCTTCTTCTGCATTTATCGGTGATACAGTGCTGTGTTAGCACTGTTGACACTTTGATGTGTCATATCTTGCAAACTTAATGATGTGTGCAGTCAGCCTGGCCGCCAGTCATGAGTGAACAGGGAGTACAGGAGAGGGGACTGAGCACGAACCCTGAGGGCCCCTGTGTTGAGGATCAGCGTGGCGGACGTGTTCGTCTATCCTAGACCACACTTTAGATCCACCTGGGTGGCAGTGTCCGAGCAGTCAGCAACGAGAGTCCTAGGCGAACCGAGTTGCAGAGGAGGTGTTTATAAGTCCGCAGAGGTCCTTAGCTTATTGATGAGCTTTGAGGGCACTATGGTGTTGAACGCTGACCTGTAGTCAATGAATAGCATTCTCACATAGGTGTTCCTTTTGTCCACGTGGGAAAGGCAGTGTGGAGTGCAATAGAGATTGCATCATCTGTGGATCTGTTGGGGCGGAATGGCTTCAAACACATTGAAACCATTTGTTTGATGTATTTGATACCATTCCACTGATTCCGCACCAGCCATTACCACAAGCCCGTCCTCTCCAATTAAGGTGCCACCGACCTCCTGTGATTGGATTTGCCCCAAACATAACACTTTGTATTCAGGAGAAGAAAAAAAATATTACTTTGCCACATTTTTTTCAGTATTACTTTAGTGCCTTGTTGCAAACAGGATGCGTGTTTTGGGATATTTTTATTCTGTACAGGCTTCCTTCTTTTCACTCTGTTAATTAGGTTAGTATTGTGGAGTAACTACAATGTTGTTAATCCATCCTCAGTTTTCTACTAACACAGCCATTAAACTCTGTAACTGTTTTAAAGTCACCATTGGCTAATGGGGAAATCCCTAAGCGGTTTCCTTCCTCTCCGGCAACTGAGATAGGAAGGACACCTGTATCTTTGTAGTGACTGGGTGTATTGATACACCATCCAAAGTGTAATTAATAATCATCAAAGGGATATTTTTTTAATCTACCAATAGGTCAAATCAAATGTTATTTTTCACGTGCCGAATACAACAGTTGCAGACCTTACTGTGAAATGCTTACTTACAAGCCCTTAACCAACAATCCAGTTCAAGAAATAGAGTTAAGAAAATATTTACTAATCAAAATAAAGTAAAAAATAAAAAGTAACACAATAAAATAAGAATAACGAAGCAATATACAGGGGGTACCGGTACAGAGTCAATGCGCGGGGGTACAGGTTAGTCGAGGTAATTTGTACATGTAGGTAGGGGTAAAGTGACTATGCATAGATAATAAACAGCGAGTATCAGCAGTGTAAAAACAAGGGGGAGGGGGTCAATGTAAATAGTCCGGGTGGCCATTTGAGTAATCGTTCAGCAGTCTTATGGCTTGGGGGTAGAACCTGTTAAGGAGCCTTTTGGACCTAGACTTGGCGCTCCCGTACAGCTTGCCTTGCGGTAGCAGAGAGAACAGTCTTTGACTTGGGTGACTGGAGTCTTTGACAGTTTTTTGGGCTTTCCTCTGACACCGCCTAGCATATAGGTCCTGGATGGCCGTACGCACTACCCTCTGTAGCGCCTTTTGGTCGGATGCCGAGCAGTTGCCATACCAGGCGGTGATACAACCGGTCAGGATGCTCTTGATGGTGCAGCTGTAGAACTTTTTGAGGATCTGGGGACCCATGCCAAATCTTTTCAGTCTCCTGAGGGGGAAAAGGTGTTGTTGTGCCTGCTTCACGACTGTCTTGGTCTGTTTGGACCATGATAGTTTGTTGGTGATGTGGACACCAAGGAGCTTGAAACTCTCGACATGCTCCACTACAACCCTGTCAAAGACTCCAGTCACCCAAGTCATAGGTGCCCTTCTTTGTGAGGTATTGGAAAACCTCCCTGGTCTTTGTGGTTGAATCTGTATTTGAAATGCACTGCTCGGCTGAGGGACCTTACAGATAATTGTATGTGTGGGGTACAGAGATGAGGTAGTCATTCAAAAATCATGTTAAATACTATTATTGCACACAGAGTGAGTCCATGCAACTTATTATGGGACTTGTGAAGCAAATGTTTACTCCTGAACTTATTTAGGCTTGCCATAACAAAGGGGTTGAATACTTATTGACTCAAGACATTTCAGCTTTTAATTTTTAATTTGTTTTTAACATTTTCGAAAAACACGATTCCACTTTGACATTATGGGGTTTTGTGTCTAGGCATTTGAAATTCAATCCATTTTGTCAACACCTTGACAGTAACATTTTCCAAACAATAACACCATTAATTAATACTAGTGTTTGTTTTAATGGTTTTGCCTTGAAAAAAAACCAACTTGTTAGCTTCCTTAAAGTGGGCTAATTTTATTCCCACTCTAAGGATCCTTTCACTCCCTTCCTCTCACATTCTCCTTCTTTCTGTTTCTTGCCTGCTAAAGCCTGCAATTTCTACCACCTCTAAAGTTCGCAAGCATCTGCCTCTAACCCTAGGAAGCTCTTTTCCACCTTCTCCTTCCCTCCGTGAATCCTCCTCGCTTCCTCCCACCTCCTCCCTCTCTGCTGATGACTTCGTCAACCATTTTTAACAAGAGTCGACGACTCGATCTCGTTGCTAAGTCAAACACACCCGCTGGTTCTGCTCCACCAGCCACTACCCTGGCCTTGACCTCTTTCTCCCTCCTCTCCAGATTAAATCTCGCGTCTTGGAGGGGTACGGCCCAACAACCTGCCCGCTTGACCCTATCCCCTCCTCTCTTCTTCAGACCCATTTCCGCGAGCCTCTCCCTTACCTCCACCTCGCTATTCATAACTCATCCTTGACCGCTGGCTACTCCCTTCCGTCTCAAGATGAGCGGACGAGTTGCACCCCTTCGTCGAAAAAACCTACACGTCGATCCCTCCGATGTCAACAACTAACAGGACCAGTATCCCTTCTTTCTTTTCTCCTCCCAAAACTCGTTGAACGTGCCGTTCCTTTGGCCAGCTCTCCTGCCAAATTCTCCTCAGAATGACCTTCTTGATCCAAATCAGTTCAGTTTCAAGACTAGTCATTAACTGAGACTGCCTTTCTTGTGTCATGGAGGCCGCTCCGACACTGCTAAAGCTAAACTCTCCCTCTCTGCTTCTCATCCTTCAGACCTATCGGCTAGCCTTTGATTACGTGTGACCACAGATCCTCCTCTCCACCCTCTCCGAGCTGGGCATCTCCGGCGCGGCTCCACGCTTGGATGCGTCCTACCTCTGACAGGTCGCTGCCACCAGGTGGCGTGCGAGAATCTGTCTCCCACCACGTGCCTCTCACACTGTGTCCCCCCAGGGCTCTGTTCTAGCCCTCTCCTTCCGCTATACACCAAGTACTTGGGCTCTTCATAATCTCACATGGTCTCTCCATCCATGTGCTATCGCAGACGACACACAATTGAATTCTTCTCCTTGTCCCCCCCTTCTGATAACCAGGTGGTGCAATCGCATATCTCTGCATGTCTGGCAGGACATGATCAGTGTGGTGACGGATCACCACCTCAAGCTGAACCTCGGCAAGTACGGAAGTCTGCTCTCCTCCCGGGGAAGGACTGCCCGTTCCATGATCTCGCCATTCACGGTTGACAATCCATTGTTCCTCCTCCCCAGCAGTGCTAAGAATAACCTTGGCGTGATCCTGGACAACACCCCTGTCTTCTCAACTAACATCAACGGTGACCCTTTCCTGTAGGTCATGCTCTACAACATTCGCAGGAGTACGACCCTGCCTCACGCAGGAAGCGGCGCAGGTCCTAATCCAGGCAACTTGTTATCTCCCGTCTGGATTACTGCAACTCCGGTTGGCTTGGCTCCCTGCCCGTGCCATTAAACCCTACACTCATCCAGAACCCGCAGCCCGTCTGGTGTTCAACTTTCCCAAAAGTTCTCTCACGTCACCCGCTCCTCCCGCTCTCTCCCAACTGGCTTCCAGTTGAAGCTCGCACGTGTACAAGACCATGGTGCTTGCCTACGGATGCTGTGAGGGGAACGCGCACCTCCGTACTTCAGGCTCTGATCAGGCCCTACACCCAACAAGGGCACTGCGTTCATCCACCTCTGGTCCTGCTCGCCTCCCTACCTCTGAGGAAGTACAGTTCCCACTCAGCCCAGTCAAAACTGTTCGCTGCTACTGCACCCCAATGGTGAACAAACCCCTCACGACCCCAGTCAGCGGAGTCAATCCCACCTTCCGAGACACCTGAACCCCACCTCTTTAAGGATACCTAGGATAGGATAAAGTAATCCTTCTAACCCCCCCCCCCTTAAAAGAGTAGAATGCACTATTGTAAAGTGGTTGTTCCATGGATATCATAAGGTGAATGCACCAATTTGTAAGTCGCTCTGGATAAGAGCGTCTGCTAAAATGAACTAAAAGTAAATGTAAATGTTGATGGTTTTGCGACTGCACTTTCAAAGTTCTTGAAATGTTCCTGATTGACTGACCTTCATGTCTTAAAGTAATGATGACTGTTGTTTCTTTTGCTTATTTGAGTTGTTCTTGCCATAAATAGGACTTGGTCTTTTACAAATAGGGGCTATCTTCTGGTATACACCCCCCACCACCACCAACCTTATCACACAACAAACTGATTGGCTCAAATGCATTAAGAACAAAAGAAATTACACAATAATTTAAATAGGATCCCTGATATAATGAAATGTTTATACTTACCCTCTCTCCCTCAGTGACATGAATAAGATATTACATATTCTCAGAACCCAACAGATCCCCCCTCTTGAACAATAACTGTTCAACTTATTTAAACTTGAAATTAATGTTGGAAGTTTACATACACCTAAACTAAATACATTTAAACTCAGTTTTTCACAATTCCTGACATTTAAGTCCGAGTAAAAATTGCCTGCTTAGGTCAGTTAGGATCACCACTTTATTTTAAGAATGTGAATGTCAGAATAATAGTAGAGAGAATGATTTATTTCAGCTTTTATTCTTTCATCACATTCCCAGTGGGTCAAAGTTTACATACACTCATTAGTATTTGGTAGCATTGCCTTAAATGTTAACTTGGGTCAAATGTTTCAGTAGCCTCCACAAGCTTGCCCACAATAAGTTGGATGAATTTTGCCCAATTCCTCCTGAACAGAGCTGTGTAAACAGTCAGGTTTACAGGCCTCCTTGCCCGCCACACGCTTTTTCAGTTCTGCGACAAATTGTCTATAGGATTGAGGTCAAGACTTTGCGATGGCCACTCCAATACCTTGACTTTGTTGTCCTTAAGCCATTTGCCACAACTTTGGATGTATGCTTAGGGTCATTGTCCATTCGGAAGACCCATTTGCGACCAAGCTTAACTTCTTGATGATGTCTTGATGTTGCTTCAATATATCCATCATTTTCCTCCCTCATGATGCCATCTATTTTTGTAGGTGCACCAGTCCCTCCTGCAGCAAAGCACCCCCACAACATGATGCTGCCACCCCCGTGCTTCACGGTTGGGATGGTGTTCTTTGGCTTGCACAGCTTCCCCTTTTCCTCCCAAACATAACGATGGTCATTATGACCAAACAGTTCTATTTTTGTTTCATCAGACCAGAGGACATTTCTCCAAAAAAGTACGACTTTGTCCCCATGTGCAGTTGCAAAACCGTAGTCTGGCTTTTTATGGTGGTTTTGAAGCAGTGGCTTCCTCCTTGCTGAGCGCGCTTTCAGGTTATGTTGATTATAGGACTCGTTTTAGATGTCCTAACTTGCCAAAACTATAGTTTTTGACAAGAATGTGTGGAGTGGTTGAAAAACGAGTTTTAATGACTCCAACCTAAGTGTCGCTTAAACTTCCGACCTCAACTGTACCTTCCTCCTGCAGATTACCATTATCTTCTGGTGAAGCCCTAAGCACTCAATATTTCAATAGGATCCCTGATATAATGTAAACGTTATAAATTACCCTCTCCCCTCAGTGACATGACTAAATAATATTCATATTCTCAGAACCCAACAAGCAAAGGGTGGCGAATTGAAGAATCAAATATAAAATATATTTTGATTTGTTCAACACTGTTTTGTTACTACATGATTCCATATGTGTTATTTCATAGGTTTTATGTCTTCACTATTATTCTACAATGTAGAAAATAGTAAAAATTAAAGATAAACCCTTGAATGAGTAGGTGTTCTAAAACTTTTGACCGGTAGTGTCAATCTCCCGGTGCGCAGGTTCTAGGGTCTCTGGGTTCGCGCCCAGGCTCTGTCGCAGCCGGCCGCAACCGGGAGATCCGTGGGGCGACGCACAATTGCCATAGCGTCGTCCGGTTAGGGAGGTTTGGCGGTAGGATATCCTTGTCTCAGTATGTATAAAAAATAAATAAAAAAAAGGTTTATAAAAATGTATGCACTCTACTGTAAGTCGCTCTGGATAAGAGCGTCTGCTCTTGGCCAGTAGGGATATCCTTGTCTCAGTATATAAAATGTAATAAAGTATGCACTCTACTGTAAGTCGCTCTGGATAAGAGCGTCTGCTAAATGACTAAAATGTAAAATGTAAATGTAAGATATGCCATGTTCCCATTAAATAAAGAGGAATAGTGGATCACACAGGAAGCAATGGACTCACGGAAGATATGAGTGACACACAGCCTTGCATGCAATGGTAGACAAACCGTTATATTCTTCTACATACAGCCACTGTAGAAGTAGACTGCACTCAGATGATTCCATAGGCTTGGGACAAGTCAGGCTCACAGAAAACACCCCTGATCCAACACACTAACCCACATTTTTTCTTTGATTAAATTAGCTGTGACACAAAGCAGACATGCTCAGAAGTCTATGTCTATATTTCCCACAATATCAGTTCGTCCAGTTTATTCTAGTTAGTCTAAACCTACTTCACACTTGTTATTTCTTCACTCAGTGAGAAGAGTCTCAGTGCCTGAGGAGCATCGCCTGTACCTGGCCTGCAGTGGCACTGTTGACTTACAGTGGCGACACCAGGTCAACAGGATCATAGTCACCAAACAAGGCCAGCCGGTTACTTGCATGAACCAACAGAAATATGACCTCCAGCCTGATGGATCTCTGGTTATTAAAGAGCTGGAGCCATCCGACTCTGGGGACTACCACTGCAACGACCAGCTAGTGGCAGACGTGGAGGTACTGAAAGGTATGAGTGACAGGTACCGTGTGAAATGTAACACTTGTCTGACCACCACTCTAGAATAACAACAAAACAAAAAAATCGATATATTGGTTGCTGTCCTTGATGATGTGAGCTGAAAATGTACCACTGACTGGGCGATAAAGAATGGTTGAACAAATGATCAATTTCAAGTGGACAACCACCAGTGAAACTGCTCTGTAAGAATGCTAATAAACGGCTAATCGCTAGCAATCATGCTAAAATTWTCATGCATTCCAATACAATATGCTAACGGTAGTGCTAGCGCGAGCCAACAAACAAGCTGAACACATGGTACTTTTACACAAAAGACCACAYAACTTAGGWATTTGGCGTGACCTTGACCAATAAAACACTAACAAAATTGGGGGTCCTCTGAATGGGAGTCTAAGCTGCCGACCGGAACTATCCAGAAGGGATGGCTAGAATCAGCTGACTGAAACTGGCCGTTTTAACAGATATTGTTSCAGACTYTTTTCCAATCTGTATTTTGTTTGTAGTCTTTAAGGTCTGTATTCTATACCRTAACTATTCCCATTGGTTTATGGAGGACTTCTAGTAGTTTTTTATATAKAGATTGAATACAAAACCTCCTCTTGTGTTCTGGTTACATACAAACTCARTGAGTGGATGGAAAGGCTCCATCAGTGCGCATAGTGGTTCTTAACGGCAAAAAATGTAAAATACAAATAAATGACGAATCAGTTAAATTCTACATATTTTTTAGGTCATGAAAGGATAATAACCCTTYATCATTCATCAAAGCATATAACTTTAAGTTGGGTAAAGCTAGACCCCCAAAAACGTTGTGTTTCTGGAGTGTATGTATTTTCATTCTGGGCCGTTTCTGTTTCCATATAAAATGTAAGACTGAATTTYGAATCTTACCTCAGTACTAACAAAGTGTGCTAACAATAAATTGAGTCKAGGCAAGACATTCATTTTGACTATCAAAATTCGACCTGATAAAGTTAATGTTAGATTAAACCATCTGTCGAGATCTGCTGTAATTACAGTTGTGACTTTGTAGTTCTTCTAAACATTATTAACTAAAACATCAATGCCCAGGTATTTAAAATGGGTCACAATTGGTATCTTCGATTCTATATCGAGGTTGAACATTGCTTTGTTAAGTGGGAGCAGAAACATAGTCTATTTTGTTCATCTAATGAGCATATTACTATCAGTGTCAAAGACATTTCCACATCATGTTACCAATATTTAATACAATAAATATCTTCCCACAGGCAAAAACTTTGCGGTTTCTGCTGGCCGAGCCCTATTGCTTCCCTGTATAGTATCTAGCAAAGCCAAGCGGAGGTGGTTCTTCAGGAAAAATAGTCATGCGAAACGAGAACCCATCTTGACTCTGTTCAAAAATGGGACCATGAAAAAGGAGAGAAAGGACCCCCAGAAAAGGTTTTCCTATGATGAAGATGGTGCCCTGCAGATCCTCAATCTCCAGCCAGGGGACTCTGGAGAGTACCTGTGTAATGGGGAAAAGGAAGCCAAAGTAACAGTGTTGACAGGTAGAGCTTTCCAAATAKMATTTTTTCTCCTGTTTTTCCCTTATAGWGACACTGTATCTATTTACCTGTCCATGTATTTTCCTTTGAGAGTATCATAAAGCATTTAATAAAARGATCAGGCTCAAAAATCCTCTTCAACACTTGCTGGGAAAACCAGTAAGAGAAAGCTTTGGGGAAGCTTCAGAGGCCACTACAATGCCATTCCCAGTTAACTTAAAATGTCATGCATAACTTTTTTTTTGCAAACCCAGATCATCTCAACATCCAGAGTACCACTGCTCTTATGCAAACAGGTAACACAAAGCAACACTTTGCAGTTCTTGAAAGTATGAAAATTACACCAAAATCCAGGGTTTTAACTGTGAGCTGTAAAAGTAAATTCCATGATCAATATTCTTCACCTATTTTCAGATGTTGTTGGGAAAGAGAACAGAGAGACACGCCCTATAAATGGTAGGTTGTCCATGAAAGTTCAGACACAAACCCTGTTTTTGCTCTTTGTGGTGAAACTGAAATGGCAGTGGGTGTTGGTCAATATCGAGGGTCTTGAAATTGAAAGATGGAACGAAGTCACGATACAAAAGCAAGAACATAAGTCCATTTTTTTGGTAACTTTCTTTTTCTCCCCAATTTCGATCTCTGGAGGCAAAGGTCGAGTCATGCGTCCTCCGAAACATGACCCGTCAAACCGTGCTTCTTTATACCCGCCCGCTTAACCCAGAAGCACCAATGTGTCGGAAGAAACACCGTTCAACTGATGACCGAGGTCAGCCTGCAGGCGCCCACCACAAGGAGTCACAAGAGCGCGATGAGCCAAGTAAAGCCCCCCAAACCCTCCCCTAACCCGGATGACGCTGTGCCAATTGTGCACCGCTCAATGGGACTCCCAATCACAGACGGTTGCGATACAGCCCGGGTCCGTAGTGACGCCTCTAGCACAGTGCCTTAGACCGCTGCGCCACTCAGAAGACCCCTCTGTGGACAATTCCTTTGGCCTCATGGCTTGGTTTTTGTTCTGACATGCACTGTCAACTGTGGGACCTTATATAGACAGGAAGGGCCTTTCCAAATCATGTCCAATCAATTGAATTTACCACAGGTGGACTCCAATCAAGTTGTAGAAACATCTCAAGGATGATCAATGGAAACAGGATGCACCTGAGCTCAATTTCAAGTCTCACAGCAAAGGGTCCGAATGCTTATGTAAATAATGTATTTCTGTTTTGTATTTTTTTAATTATAAATTAGCAAACACTTCGACACCTGTTTTCACTTTGTCATTATGGGRTATTGTGTGTAGATTGCTGAGGATTTTAAAAAATGTCATCCATTTTAGAATAAGGCTGTAACGTTAACAAAATRTGGAAAAAGTCAGGGGATCTGAATACTTTCCGAAGGCACTGA
This sequence comes from Salvelinus sp. IW2-2015, assembly GCF_002910315.2. Lineage (NCBI taxonomy): Eukaryota > Metazoa > Chordata > Actinopteri > Salmoniformes > Salmonidae > Salvelinus > Salvelinus sp. IW2-2015. Next base: position 17,605,261 of record NC_036869.1, read on the forward strand.
ACATTTATGTGTTGTATATGCCACCCACCCAACTTTGTGTTTACTGTTAGCGACCCTCCATGCTGTGTGCTCGCTTCAGAGAGCATGAACTGGGCTTTCATCCTGTTATGTTATCAGGTCACATTTTCACATATCAAATTGTGCTTCATGTTTTTGTCTATTAGTTGTGATGATAATAGCTGTCATTAAACTATGCATCGTGGTGCTTCTGGCTGGTCTGCTGTGCAATTTGCTGAAAGGAAGACTGAGAAAAAGAAGAAAGAAATGCAGTACAGGTAAAAAAAATCCTCTAAATTATATTGTTTCCAATAAATGAAGCTGGCCTATAGACATGAAAAACATTTTTTTTTTAATTTTTTTTTACAAATGTGACATAATTACTGTATTTCCGATAGTGACAGGCACAAGCAGGAAGGAACTGAACTCCAGACTAGGTGCTTGTCAAATCTAGGTAAAGAACACTGTCTAATTGTTTGCTGACAGAAAAGTCTATCGAATAGGGTTTGTGTAAAATGTGTGCATTCTCAACAAGTATTGCTATCATTGAACCAGTAATTTATAAATATTTTGTGTTATAGGGTCTGTCACACAAAGTGATGGGAAGAAGTGAGTACAAAATGCATATCACTCAATGAAAACATTGCTAAAATGTCAATTTAAATATTTGTATTTTTCGTGTGTGTCTCAGAGCCCTTCTCAGTGGAAGACACTGAGGTTCAGTATGCATCTCTGGGTCGGCAGAACTGGAGGGAAAGATCGAGGGTACAGGGAGCCCAGCATCAGGTCATCTATTCCACTGTGGTCTCTGCTAGACCAGCATCAGGTCATCTATTCCACTGTGGTCTCTGCTAGCACAAGCATCAGGTCATCTATTCCATGTGGTCTCTGCCTTACCAGCATTCCAGGGTTTGGAGAAAATAACACATTGATTTGACTAATTGACTCCTTTACAAAACGTATTTGTATTTTACCTCTTTGTATTACAGTACGAGTACATTATACAAAGGTTGTTCTTTAATCCTATAATAAATGTATTTGAGTCTTTCAGATACGCAAGTCTATACTTTCTTTTATACCTTAAAACATTATATTGAGATTCTTTGGATAAAAAAAACTATATTACATTATCTTTTTCAACATTTACAGAAACACTCAAACATGCACAAATGAATACAATCTTATTTCATCAGACGGATATTCAAAGACAACGTCAGCAGATGCACCATACCCTGAACGAACACATTGGGCCACTGTTGCATAGATAACATCTCTCTGGGCCAATCCTGCCTCCACTAGCAATGGGGCGGGCTTACCAGTGTGCTCATACTGGCATAGTGCAGACTCACTTCCTTCGAAATATAATATATGTCAGTGATAAATTATTGACTTCATGCCATCCAAACCTCTCAGCATGATTTACAGTTAGACAAGGTTTAGTCCTAACGATTATGACGAACAGAAGTACTTTAACCTTGAGACTTGAAATCCTGTTCACACAGGAGCTACACAAATATGTTGTTTTACCTGAAAGAGGAAACAATTCATAGAGGCAATCTGAGTTCAACAATAACAAATGGGTTATCCCGCCATCGTTTGGGTAAATAGCTGACCAATGGGTGAAGAAATAGAACCACTCTCAAATTCATAGACAGCGCTATTGATGCAAGGACTGATCATCCATGAGATCAAAATGATATCTTTAATCATGTTGTAACGACCCTGTTTATAAGCGCGGATATCGACTACAATGTTTTGAGAATATAAAAACAAGATTATAATTGGGATTTTGATCGGAAGACAGTTCAACTAAGCACATTAAGTATTTATAAGTTATATTGTTCAAGAATCAATGGGTATATATAATTACTTTGAAGTCAAAAACATTTTGTAACAACTGCAGATTTGCAAAAGATAAACTTCTATTTGTAATGTCCCTTTAAGTAAACTATTACAAGTCTTAAGTGTTTACATTCACTCCTGTTTTTGCTGCTACCATTCAACCATAACAGTAAATGGGGAGATCAAGATTTGTTCACTATATCTTCACTGAGTTCACAAAACATTATGAACACCTGCTCTTTCCATGCCATAGACTGACCAGGTGAATCCAGGTGAAAGCTATGATCCTTATTGCAGTCACCTGTTAAATCCACTTCAATCAGTGTATATGAGGGGAAGGACAGGTATAAAATGATTTTTAAGCCTTGAGACAATTGAGACATGGATTGTGTATGTGTGCCGTTCAGAATGTGAATGGACAAGACAAAATATTTAACTGCCTTTGAACGGGTTGTGGTAGTAACTGCAAGATGCACCGGTTTGTGTCAAGAACTGCTACTCCGCTGGTTTTTCACGCTCAACAGTTTCCCGTGTGTATCAAGAATAGTCCACCACCCAAAGGACATCCAGCCAACTTGACACAACTGTGGGAAGCATTGGAGTCAACATGGGCCAGCATCCCAGTGGAATGCTACCGACACCTTGTAGATTCCACRTCCAAACGAATTGAGGCTGTTCTGAGGGCAAAAGGGGTGCAAGTCAATATTAGGAAGGTGTTCCTAATGTTTTGTACAGTCAGTGTACATTTACCGTACACCAGCTTGTTTTTCCAGTCACTGCAACAGAAAGTGAAAGTAAATATTACATTCCACAGCACAGTCTATGTATAGGTGAAATTACAAGAGCAGACGCCTTCGTGTCGGATCACACACAGGAAGGATTTTTCTGCTCTCTGTGAAGTYTTCTTACCRWAAATGTTTTGGAGATTTCTAACTCTCACCATGCCAAACGTAAATCTCATCTTGGAGGCTCTGTCTGCTGTCTCAGGTTGCAACGTGGAATCGGCCACCGCGGGAACACTTTCACTAACCCCACAGGACTTTGTCAATGTGGTCGCACTAAAGGAGTTCTACRTACAAGAGGGCCTTCTAGAGTTGGAGTACCCAAGTTTGGGGACATTGTCTTTAAAAGGTGCCTTAGCTTTACCAGATGCCCCATCCGCCGCATCCATTCCACAAACCACTGTTTCTGTGAACGTGAATGAGTTCCTTGATTCTCGGTATGACTACGACTTTACAAAYGTTAAGGATGGTGAAGCAGTGTTTACTCGGGGAAAGGAACAGTACGTCCGACCCTGTGGCTGGAACCGCATTGCCCTGAAGGTGTTGAACAAATACAGGGATGGAGATGGATGGTTGGGGACCGGAGACGAGGCCTGGCCAGTGTCCTACCAYGGACCTGCTATGGAMGGATCCCAGGGCATCATMAGGAATGATGGAGATGGAGATGGTGCTACTGTCGGAAGAGGAGTGTACTCAACACCGGACATTAACGTAGCTGAGAAGTTCTCCAAGAGATTCACGTCCAAAGTAGATAACAAAACCTACAAGGTGGTGCTACAGAATAGGATCAACCCCCAGAAAAGGCAACAGTGTCGRAGAGAGAGTTACTGGCTGGTTTATGTGCCTGAGGGATCATCTCCTGTTCAAGAGAGAGCTATTGTGGAAAMCTCCATCCGTCCTTATGGTCTGCTGCTTAAGGAAGTGTTGTAATCCAGGCAGAAAATGTTTGATAGATAAGTAAATAGGTTTGTCTTAATCATACACATTATGATCAGAAAATTAAGAGATGTAACATCAGATCAATACAATTCTAAATCAACTAAGTAACAAGGTTAATTTGTTATAGTCATAGGATTAGGATAAGATTGCTTGAGATGTTTGCAGTGTAAATGTAGCCTTTACCTGACAGGCTACTATTATGGATGTGTTCAAGTGTAATAAAATGACTTAAAATAAGTGTGCATTGTTTATTTACATTATACTTTATTTCCAGTGACCACGCATCATCTAACCACATATTTTCAACCAGTTGTTTTGGGAAAAGAGCGCTTTAAGTACATATAACCCCAAAATATTAGTTTGGACGACGCTGAAAAAGACTTCACTATTGAAAAGCTGTAGTCACAGCATCAATACAGCAACGATATACTACACTGCCACCTGGTGGTACTCTTATGGTATTTCATTTCCAATTATTGATTTCCAATTTTGGATTTTTATTTATTTAATCCATTTTAGAATAAGTCTGTAACCTAACAAAATGTGAAAAAAGTCAGGGGGTCTGAATACTTTCCCTGAGGCACTGTATATGAACAATTAGCCTGCTAGTTTGTTGGTGTCTTTATCAGTAATCTATATGAAGATATGCTTAGTGATTTGAAAATGCATTAATGAATGGTTAATTCATATTAAACTACTGTTTGTTAATTTTATATATATAATTAAATGTATAAAACAATGCTTTGTTTTGATGCATTGATTAAAAAGAAGTGCAAACTTTCCTCTATAAATGTAGACTTTGTAAATCTAGGGCAGCAAGCCAAGGATTTGCAGCACACTGCTGCCCAGCCCAGAGCTAGGAGAGCTGTGGGAGAAGAGCTGAGCAGAAACAGAAACCTTGAACAGAATTGATGACGAGTAGCCTATGTACCCTGACCGTCAACCACTGGTTATGAAGAAGTGCTTACTCTTTACCTGGCCCCTAATGATAAACAGGAAACAAAACAAACCTAAAAAGCAGACTAAGCTTTGTCTGATATGTAAACCAATATTAGGAGCTGCACCCCAGTTTTAGGAAGTGTATATTATATTAGTCAGTTTGTCGTTCTGTGCGAGAAAGAAATAGCCTATATTCAAAACAGACTCTGGGACAGTTGTGGGACGATAGATMCTGAATTCATACAACCAGTAGGCCTATGCTACATCCGCCAAAATATCTAAAGCAATAAGGTTCATGCAACAGATCAGAATGCTTAGCTTAAAATGTTGATAWACKATTATTTCTTCGCACTATAAGCACAGCAATGCGGACRAGGCAGTAGGCTACTGTGTGAATGTTCGTTCCATAATGCGATTAGCGGGAAAACACCATTATGCATGCCATCAAAGCCACTACACAACACAACACTAAACAATACATTAATTGCACTATAACAGTGACAAACCGTTCCCACAAACTGTTAGGGCCTACATAAAACTGTCCCAACAGCAGTACCAACACCTTACCACTGCTACACCTGGCTATCAACGGAGCCTTGTCTGGCAGCGAAGCAGTTCATTCAGCCTTTTTAAAAAACATAGCTGATATGGCTGACTTGTTTAAACAAATGTGGTTTCTACTGACAATTGAGGTGTACAATCTATGGTATAAGGGAACGACGAGGGGAGAAGAGGCAATCCGTAATTTCGATTATGACATTAATGAGTGAGCTAGGACGGACGTTGTCAATATAGGTATTTGTTCAGCACTTTTGAAATGTACAATGACATAATTCAGAACATGGGCTGCTCTTACAGTATGCTCCCTGTACACCAAGTCAGAACCATAGGATAAATAGTGGGGGCATATAAGCAGACAATGAAAGCTCTTACAATATTCGATGATTACATTTCTCTAAAACAGGCTATAGGCTACATGTGCCAAGTCAGAACAGTAGGAGAAATTAAGAGGGGAAAGGGGACCAAATTATTAGCATGAGGCACATGGGCTACTAACAGCTTACTACACAACATACACTTCATATTACTTTTTTAGCTATAGTATATATACATTTCCCTGGCATATTACATAATTTACGCAGAGGCATACAAGACATTTTTGGACTCACCCTGTTGTGCAGTGCTTACTTCCTTCCAAACCACTCATTGTTGAATTTGCGATTTCCAACTTGTTGTGAAATGTTTATGTCCAATGGCCGATGAGCACCAATACGTTTTATCTGTAATTTCTCTTCATTATTTCTCTTCATATGACAAGGATTGAAAATGATTTGCCAGTAGATTGTCGACTTGATTCACGATAATGACTGCTTAGATTTTGAAAGGATGATGTTGACATGATCAGTCCAATCAAAGCTACTGTACGTGTAAAGTGATTTGACATAATTTTATATTTTTTGGGGCTAAAAATGTGGGACTCAAAACAGGTGCACCTGTCCTGAATGACGGCTGTACTTATGGACCTGAAAGAGACCACCACATTTGTTGTGCAAAAGCTGAGCTGCGATTTTGAGACAATGTAGCTTGCGGTGTGTGGCTGGTTGTTTGCTGCGAGGTTCCCCGTTCTTAAAATTAAATTAATCTCTAATTAGTAGGCAGGCCTATTTTTCCCCCGGGTTTCGTTTCTGGTAACTCAGCTGACGCTCCCGAGGCTTATGCTGTATGCTTGCTGCCACTGCTCAATCACACATTTCTAGAGGTCAGCCTACTGGCAGTTTGTTACAAGTTCGAGGAGTCAACCTACTCGCAGTCTGTTTCAATGAAAATGTATGGCATAGACAAGGACCGGTAAGCGACACATATGTATTTATTTTAATTAGCAAATTATCTAAACAATTCTTAGAGACAATTTTTTTTCTTCTAATTGAATCTGCCCGGACAAAATGCTTGTTTCTTATTGTATTCACTGTGCATCACTAGGCTATGCGCTCACATCGGGCAACTAATTTAAACGAGAAGATAGATGTACGCATTTCTTGGTGGATGACATCATGTATGGACAAGTTTGTTTCCTAAATTRGATGCACCGCGTGCAATTAGGACCGCAATATTCTTAAGTTTCGTTTTCAGAGAAGGGAACAGCCAGCCGCTTTAAAGAAACTCAATAGAAACCTAAYTGGTTTGGAGAAACGAAACTGATTTCATGCAGTTGACAAAATCTTTATATTTTAAAGCTATAATATCAATTAGTGTCAGATATGCTAGTGATGTTGTTTCAAACTTTTAAATTATTTGAGCTCGCTTTGCAGTATATGAAAGTAAAACAAATTGTATTMTTTTTCTATAATTGTGACTTTTGTTTGACAACAGTTTTTACATTTGATTTTTTATCACACCTTTATTTAACCAGGTAGGCTAGTTGAGAACAAGTTTTCATTTACAACTGCGACCTAGCCAAGATAAAGCAAAGCAGTGCGACACAAACAACGCAGAGTTACTCATGGAATAAACAAGCGTACAGTCAATAACACAATGGAAAGAATTAAGTCTATATACAGTGTGTGCAAATGGCRTGAGGAGGTAAGGCAATAAATAGACACTGGAGTGATAGATGAGCAGATGGTGATGTGYAAGTAGAAATACTGGTGTGCAAAATAGCAGAAAAGTAAATAAAAACAATATCGGGATGAGGTAGGTAGGTTGGGTGTGCTATTTACAGATGGGCTATGTACAGCTGCAGAGCTYGGTTAGCTGCTCAGATAGCTGATGTTTAAAGTTTGTGAGGGAAATATAAGTCTCCAGCTTCAGCGATTTTTGGAATTCCTTCCAGTCATTGGCAGCAGAGAACTGGAAGGAAAGGAGGTGTTGGCTTTGGGGATGATCAGTGAGATATACCTGCTGGAGTGCGTGCTACGGGTGGGTGTTGTTATCGTGACCAGTGAGCTGAGACAAGGCGGAGCTTTACCTAGCATAGACTTATAGATGACCTGGAGCCAGTGGGTCTGACGAATATGTAGCGAGGGCCATAATGCTTTACATCAATAGCATATATATATATATATACACATATATGCTTTCCTCTTATCCTGCTTCTTCTTCCTTTTCTTTTTTTAGACATTTCATACATCTTCATTGTCTGTGGATTGTCGGCTATGTTGGTGAGTATAAATTAACTCTATCCACAATTATAAACTGGATGGTTCAATCCCTGAATACTGATTAGCTGAAAGCCGTGGTACATCAGACCATATACCATGGGTATGACAACATGTAATTTTACTGCTCTAATTACATTGGTAACCAGTTTATAATAGCAATAAGGCACCTCGGGGTTGGTGGTATATTGCCAATATACCATGGCGAAGGGCTGGATCCAGACACTCCGCGTTGCGTCATGCATAAGAACAGCCCTTAGCCGTAGTATATTGGCCATATACCACACCCCGTGTTCATGTTCKAATTGCTTAATTAGAACATGAACATTGGAAAATCATGGATTTGTAGTTTTATTTGCCAATCATTGGTTCCAACTCTCTCCTACAGCCTCCTCCCCCCTGCATTCCATTCCTGTCCCAATCTCTTGCAATGTGGGAAACCAAGCCATCCTTCCCTGCAAGTGGAAGTCCCAGCTAGACAACGTCCCAGTTTGCCATGTCCAGTGGCAGACACCTGATGAGACCGTGTTTGAACAGATGGGGGCGCAACGGTGGCAGGCAACCGAGTTTGAGGGGCGGGCGGAGGTACCTGAGGAAAAGCTGTGGGGGGGAGACTGCTCTCTGATCTTGAGTGACGTGCAGTTTGGGGATGTGGGCCTTTACGAGAGTGGGGGGGAGACTGCTCTCTGATCTTGAGTGACGTGCAGTTTGGGGATGTGGGCCTTTACGAGAGCTTCATGGTGGTTGACAGGGCACGTAATAAGAGGCGGGTGTTCATCCAGAGTGTCCAGCTCTCAGTCCATGGTAAGGGTAGAACTATCTTTACTACAAGGTGGGGCTATAAGGCCAGGTGAAAGTGATCAGAAGTTAACTTTATGGCACTGCCCCTCATTTAGACCAGCTGAAAAGTGCAGAAGTCACAGTTTCAGATTGGTCCAGCATTCCACTTTCCTCACGATATCTTACCTAATTTCTTCTGTAATTCTCTCCAGACCACACGTCCGAGGTGTCCTTGAGGGTGGGTAAAACCCTGTCCCTGAAGCTCCACACTCCCCAGGCCATGAAAGTGGTCTTCCAGGGGAGGAACAGCACAGAGTTGACGGTCCTGTGGATGAGGGGTGAAGAGGTCAACAGGGGTCGTCTTGAGGAGGCTGRAGGGYTTGTGGTCCTCAAAGGGTTGAAAATAGACGACTGTGGGACCTATACCGTGTTGGATTCCCATGGGCTGCCGGTTAGCACGGTTCATCTTACAGTGGAAGGTAACATACCTGAGCCATGGTGGCAACAGATCACCCTCTCTGGGTATACTTATGAAGAACTTGGTTAATAATATAAGTAATGTTTGGGATTTCTAACTACTACATTTTTCCTCCATTAGCATATCAGGTTGATGAAACTCAAAATTTCCATCAGATCCAGGTCAAACCAGCACCTGTAGGTAAGACACAGAGGTTAAAATGCAGTTCATTCAAGATACTTATTGTGCAAGGAAAGTATACCAAAGTGATAATACTGCAGAGTGATGGACAGGTCTGAACAAGTTATTTCAATCTTCTCTCTCCAGGTAAATCAACATATAACAGGTCCTCCTCTCTGSTTATGTTATTTRTCCTGCTGTTCAGTCCCCTGATTCAACATCTCCTCTAACAACGATCTTGCCTCTTCCATTTTTTGTGGTAATGCTGCAATTAATTGGTTGTAATTTTGGGTAGAGCAGACATTTCCATATGTCTGTGTTAGCTGCATATATGACATAACTCCACCAGTCCTATTTATGATATCATTCACTAAAATTATACCTTTTTTAAACATTTCTTCGATAAATACAGTTTTTTTATCAATTAGTATATTTGAATTTAACCACAATATTTGTTGTACTATTTGTTCCGTCCTTTCAGGTGGATTAAACTGAAATTGCAACCAACTTTCTAAGGCTTGTTTAAAAAATAAAATATATTTTGGAGATTATTGACTTTTCAAACAACCGAAAGTGAGCAGGTGTAATCTGAATAAAGGGGAAAAGGCCCTTCCTGAATATAGGATGAGACATTCGTACCAATTGACTAGAGAACAAGTTTGGATTTAAGTATAACTTTTGTATGACTGATGCCTTTAGTGAGAGGTCTAATGCTTTAATATTTAATAATTTCTTCCCACCGAATTCATATTCGTTATATAAATAGGCCCTTTTAATTTTATCTGGCTTGCCGTTCCAAATAAAATTGAATATTTTTTGTTCATATAATTTAGAAAGCAGGTCAATAGGTGTAGGCAAAACCATAAGCAAATAGGTCAACTATGATGTAACTAGAGTTAATCAGGGTGATTTTTTTCCACAAATAGACAGGTATTTTCCTTTCCATGGTAGCAGGATCTTACCTATTTTTGCTAACTTTCTATAAAAATGTATTGGAGGGAGATCATTTCTTTCTTTTGGGATTTGTATACCGAGTATGTCCACATCTCTGTCAGACCAATTAATTGGTAAACTACATGGTAATGTAAAATGTGCATTTTTTAGTGATCCAATACGTAATATGGTACATTTATCATAATTTGGTTTTAATCCAGAGAGGATATCAAAAGTATCTAGATCCTCTAAATCTTAGAGGACGTGGAGAGACTCTAATTGTGGTTTTAAAAGAAAACATGAATCATCAGCGTACAATGACACCTTAGTTTTTAAGCTACGGATTTCTAATCCCTTAATATTATTGTTTGATCTAATCTTAGCAGCTAACATTTCGATGGCAATAATAAATAGATATGCCGATACTGTTTATAAAATTGTGTAATGTGATTTTGGACTTTTTAATTAAGGAAACTCCAATTCCCTTTTGAGTTTAACTAAATCAGAAGACCGCCCATGAGCCCAGTTAGCGTCGGGCATCCTGGGACAGGCCCTTTTCTGCAGTTCCGAATAAAACCACACCTTGAGAATTTCTCAACAGACCATGTTTCTCTCAATTACGAGAGGACAAAGGTTGCAGACCAGTTTACCTCGATAACAAGAGGGCCAAGGTTTGAGACGATTGCTGAATCTTTTAACTATCCCACGTGGTTAAACTCTTAGACTATCGACAGAATACGAACAAGTCTTTGATATTAATTACTAGTCTGCAGCTAGGAATTCGGTATCATTGAACGCAAAGAACGACAACGCCGCAACATCTATAATGAAATGAATGAATGTCACTCTGAACTATCCATTCTAACCACGACCGAGAGAGAGAGACGGACAATTCTACAAAAGAAACTAAACTTTTCAACAGCGATCAAGACGACACACTGAGCGTAAATATATATATTGATTGCAATTGTTCCCTAATGAATGAGCATTCCTGTGCAAAGGATTAGCATTTCAATTGTTATAATTATCAACTCTGTAGTGATTTCTCATCTGACCCCCACTCCCCTTTTGTCTAACAAGCCGCCATGCCGGTTATCATTTCTTGTAACCATATTTACCTTTGTTTGTTTGTGTGTGCACTTCTGTGATTGTTTAGTTAGTTAATAAATAAATGATTTAAGACAATTGATGTATGGATGACTCGTAGTGAAGACTGGGTTCGTGCAGATAACCAACAATTTACGACGTTTGGAATGAGACTAACGTGAGGTAAAGAAGAATTCATTAATCAGAAGACTAAGTGATCAGATATTAAAATATCTGAAAGTTATATTAGGAAAATTATAACTTTAATCTGAATATTTTCCTTGGTGCCCCGATTTCCTAGTTAATTACAGTTACATGATTAATCAGTTTAATCGCATAATAATAATTAGAGTTATTTGATAAATAAGTCTTCAGTTTTAACGATGCCAAAGACACGACAACGGTCGTAGATCTATAGCTTACTGCTCCATGTATTATACAGAGTTTGGGTCATTCAAATTCTGTAACAAATTAGACTGTCCTGTCAAAATTGTGTCAGTCTCTTTATTTAAAGACTAGTTTTTATTTCTGGAAGTTACGTAGACTTAGTTTTKTTTGTTCATTTTACATCATTAATTGCAGACCTGCCAACCCTGTCCAGCTTTTTAGAGTACCAGACGCGCTCGGCAAATTGRAGATTCAAGGGTTTTCTTTCCCCCTGCACGCTCGTGCGCGCACTTTTTGTGTGTCTGATCGCAATTATAGAATTGTACCAAATCACGTCTATAAAAGGTTGTAATAAGAAACAGTGGATGAGAACAAATCTTCTGGAGRTTAAAATAATTTCCTAGACAGATTTGCCTGGTAGCTAGCAGATTTAGCCTTACGCATCAGGACTTCTCGTGGCAAACAGTTCCTTTGGCAATCACTGAAACCTTCTTGGTAACGAGGGCACTCGGAATGTCTGTACTGAGGCAGCTTTTTGTGACGTGGATCATAATTACTGTTAGAGTCTATCAGGTTGCGTGATCCTCGTAATGTTACGTGGAAAATAGAACTAATGGGACGCAGAATGAAATGTATATCAAACTCACATAAATGCGACCAGTTATTTTTCGTATTTGCATTTAATTTATTTCACTAACAAATGCGAGTGAACTGCTGGCACTTTAGACCCCACTGAATGTCTATCTTATGTTCGCTAACATTAGCTTGAAACAATGAGTGATTCCACAACACACGGAGTCGAAAAGGGATTTGTCCGTGTTTACGTACAGCTGACAGTCGGCAAAATCAGCATCACAACAAACAGGAGGGGCAGACACTGGGTAACAGTCGGTAAAATCAGCATCACAACAAACAGGAGGGGCAGACACTGGGTAACAGTCGGTAAAATCAGCATCACAACAAACAGGAGGGGCTGACACGGGGTAGCTACGTCGAATAATGATGTATTAATCTCCATGTCCGTTGACACAAACTCTGTACATGTCTGTGTGTTGCAGCTCGAGAATCAGGATGTTAGATTTACTCAGTGGATTTTTTAATAAAATGTAAAAAATAAACCAGGCCCTATTCATTTCTGCATACTTTTATCTCTGATCTGGTACCCGCGTACATGGACAGAAAATTGCGTAGTTGGTACGCAAAATGCGGGCATGTTGGTAAACCTGTAATTGATATGAAAACAGTAGCTCATGTTTAGTTTGGAAGTTCAGAGATTTTGATTATTACATACTACTCATAATAGTAATACATTATGAAAATGTGATTTCTGTAATAAAATTTAACAACAATGTCATCTTTAATGTATGTTAAATAAAGCACTGAATGATTTACAGCCTTGTGATTATATCAAACATAGATTATAATATATTGGAATGATTTCATTTACAGTGCCACTATAGTGTGTGTGTATATATACATAACAAAATTATAAATGCAACAATTTAAAAGATTTTACTAAGTTATATGAACTGTAAGGAAATCAGTCAATTTAAATAAATTCATTAGGCCCTAATCTATGGATTTCACATGACTGGGAATACATACATGCATCTGTTGGTCAAAGATACCTTAAAAAAAAAAAGTAGGGGCGTGGATCAGAAAGCCAGTCAGTATCTGGTGTGACCACCATTTGCCTCATGCTGCGCTCATCTCCTTCACATAGAGTTGATCAGGCTGTTGATTGTGGCCTGTGGAATGTTGTCCCACCCCTCTTCAATGGCTGTGCGAAGTTGCTGGATATTGGCGGGAACTGGAACAAGCTGTCGTACACATCAATGCAGAGCATCCAAAACATGCTCAATGGGTGACATATCTGGTGAGTATGCAGACAATGGAAGAACTGTGACATTTTCAATTTCCAAGAATTGTTTACAGGACCTTGCGACATGGGGTTGTGCATTATTATGCTGAAACATGAGGTGATGGCAGATGACAATGGACCTCAGGATCTCATCACGGTATCTCTGCATTCAAATTGCCATCGATAAAATGCAATTGTGTTCGTTGTCCATAGCTAATGCCTTCCCATACTATAACCCCACAGCCACCATGGGGCACTCTGTTCACAAAGCTGACATCAGCAAGCTGTTCACCCACACGACGCAATACATGCGGTCTGCAGTTGAGGCTCATTTGACGTTCTGCCAAATTATCGAAAACAACGTTGGAGGCGGCTTATGGTAGAGAAATTAACATGAAATTCTCTGGCAACAGCTCTGGTGGATATTCCTGCAGTCAGTATGCCCATTGCATGCTCCCGCAAAACTTGAGACATCTGTGGCATTGTGTTGTGTGACAACTGCAAATTTTAGAGTGGCCTTTTATTGTCCCTATCGCAAGGTACACACACCTGTGTAAGGATCATGCTGTTTATTCAGCTTCTTGGCAAAGGAGAAATGCTCACTAACAGGGATGCAAACAAATTTGCGCACAACATTTGAGAAAAGCTTTTAGTGCGTATGGAAAATTGATCTTTTTATTTCAGCTTGATGAAACTTGGGACCAACACTTTACATGTAGCGTTTATATTTTTGTTCAGTGTACATGTGTGAGAACACAGAACAAGGGCCTGGGAGATGCCACTCTTTTCCTTTTCACACTGAACTTCAATGATACCTCCTACCTCTTGCTCCTCCCTCTCACAATCATAATAGACTGTGGGTGTGACTGTGAATCCAAAGACTGGATTCTACCTGGATTTTACCAGGGAAAGTAATTGATCAGTTATGTGCTAGGGAGAAATGAAAACCAGCACCAACTTGAGGGCCTGAGTTGTGTAGCCCTGTCTGGAATAGACCATCTAATCTTTCTTCTTACAACCTTTGATTTCTATGATCTCTCCTGTCAATCCATATAACCACTGAACCTTCCCCTATCCCCTCCCCAAAAGCAAAGAACCCAGCACCCATGAAAAAAAGGTAGCACTTTCACACAAGACCTTACCTATTGACATTGATACAATGTCAAATCACAAACGACAGGATCCCACGTGCAATACACTGTCCTTAATCAGTGGAGGGATGTCACAAGCAAAGGGATATACTCTTCTACTTGTTTCCAATCAGGCCATGTCTGATTTTGAGCATCTTCATTTAATCCATCACATCCCCATCATTCCTCAGTCTCTACCCTTGGAAGTGTCCAGTTAGAAGTTGGGCTTGTGTTTCTTGACCTCGACCATGAGGTGGTGCAGGTTGATGAGCTCCGAGCGCACGGCCAGGCTGCGGAAGKTGGGCTGGGACAGCACCTTGTGGAAGCCATGGTAGTACTGGATGAGCTGGGTGAGCGCCCCCTGGAGGATATGAGGAAAGGAGTAGAAAATCTAAAGTTGAATGAAAAGCTTCAGAAGGAAAAATTAACTCAYAACAGCCCATGGCTCATAGTTGATACATCTTAAAATGAAAAATATTTATGTCAATTTAAGGGACCCCTTTTGGCTCAAGAGCACCCCTTGAGGAAAAACTTCTGTATACTCTAACTTCATACTGTACATTAATATTCATTGTTTAGATTAAATGCATCTGTTAGAAAAGCAAAGAGGAAGGCAGTACCTGAATGATACCAGTGCCGTTCTTGAAGTTGGTGAAGGATCTCATGACATCCTGACTCAGAGCTTCCACAGCCTGTTTCCATGTGCTGGAAAACCCCCTGACTAGCTGGGTGATCCGGGCTGAGAGAGAGAGAGAAAAAAGAAAAAGAGGGTTTGAGAAGGGGGGGGGCGCGAAGAAGAGAACAATATGAGTTTAGGGATGGGAGGTATGGTGAGAGCGGATGCAAGAAGAGAGGGGAAGAAGGGTGTGAAAATGTGTGGGAGAAATGCAAGACAATCGTTAGGGTGAAAAGTCAAACAACRATGTCACAGGAGAGTAGAAACAAACGGTCCAAACAGTAGCTGTAAATAAAGAACAAGTCATGACAGGAACAAAGTAGGAGAAAGGTTACAGTGAAAAAGACAAGGGCAAATTCAGAAAACAATTAAAATGATCAAAAGGTCTGAATATTTTTCTCCCTACTCACCTTCATCATTCTTTAGTCTATCCAGCTGGCCTTTCTCTATCAACGCCTCGCTCACCTTCACAAACACTATCATGCCACCAAAGGGGGAGGACAGAATCTCCTCAATAAACTCCTGATGAAAGGAAAAAGAAAGAGGGGAGTGTTTCATTTGAGTAAACTCTGATTATCTGTGAATCTGGCACACATGACAAAACTACATTAACCAGAATCGCTGAGCATTTTTACCTGGCTCCTGGCCTGGAGGAGCTGCTGGAAGCCCTCAACCTCTTTACTGTCATCGGCTGCCCTCTCCTATGACAGAGAGGAAAACAGCATGACATCTTCTAATTCTGTATATTCAGAAGACTTAGCCTAGCGGTTAAGAGCGTTGGGCCAGTAACCAAAAGGTACCTGGTTTGAATTCCATAGCCGACTAGGTTAAACAGCTCTTGACATCTCCTTGAGCGAGGCACCTAACCATAATTGCTCCTGTAAGTCGCTTTGGATAAGACCATCTACTAAATGACTTAAATATAAATAACTGAACAAAGGAGTAATTTCAGGTGGGTAATAAGTTAATCGTTCATGTTTATGGTTTTASACTTGTTATTCTCACCATGAGTACATTGAGCATCATGTCGTAGTTGTTGATGAGGAAGATGGTCCCTGCGTGAAGGGAACTCTGCAGCCATCTTCAGGACAAAGTTCTCCACTTCAACCTGAAAATACCAGTGATAGCTATATCAATCACACAAACCACTATGTCAAATGTTCATGCTAATTGTAGGATCCCCACTATTTAACTGTTTTTATTGTTGTTTAGTTGTGTACCTGCAGTTGGCCAAGGAGGGTGTGGGTTCGCTCGCTGGTGAATGTCTGGTTAATGCTAACGATGGCAGAAGAGAACTCTGCGTATCTACGTGTGATCTGAAACATGAACACAACTGGTGTCAACAACTGTMTGGTATTATTAGACACTGATACATGAAATACGTCAAAAACGTGTGTGTGTGTTCATACATAGTATGGTCTGGTGTCCAACACGCCCAGTTTCTGGGGGTCCGTGTTGCAGATGCTCTGAATGTTCATCTCCAGGATGAGCTCAAACCTGGGCCACAGCAGCTCCAGCACCGCCTCCCAGTACCTGGCACCCCATGGAGAAACAAATACATAATAGACCTATGAMAATGTGCATCAAGGGTCGATTCTGAGTTAAGATGTGTTTTCTTTTAACCTCTCTAGGGTATGTGGGACACTACCGTCCCACCTGGCCAACATCCGGTGAAATTGCAGAGCGCCAAATTCAAAAACAGAAGTACTTAGCCAAGTAGAGGAGTAACAAAAGTCAGAAATAGCGATTAAAATTAATCACTTACCTTTGATGCTCTTCATATGGGTGCACTCACAAGACTCCCAGTTACACAGTTACCTCTTTATATCCAAAAACCTCAGTTTTGTTGGCGTGTTTTGTTCAGTAATCCATTGGCTCAAAGGCAGTTACAACAGGCAGATAAAAAATCCAAAAAGTATCATTAAAGTTCGTAGAAACATGTCAAACGATGTTTATAATCAATCCTCAGGTTGTTTTTNCGTCGCCCCACGGACCTCCCGGTCGTGGCCGGCTGCGACAGAGCCTGGGCGCGAACCCAGAGACTCTGGTGGCGCAGCTAGCACTGCGATGCAGTGCTCTAGACCACTGCGCCACCCGGGAGGCCGATGTGTTTTCTTTTAACCTCTCTAGGGTATGTGGGACACTACCTTCCCACCTGGCCAACATCCGGGGAAATTGCAGAGCGCCAAATTCAAAAACAGAAGTACTTATAATAAAAATTCATAAAACATACAAGTGTTATACATCGGCTTAAAGATAACCTTCTTGTTAATCCAACCGATTTCAAAAAGGCTTCACGGCGAAAGCATACCATGTGATTATCTGAGGACAGCGTCCAGCACACAAAACATTACAAACAGTTACCAGCCAAGTAGTGGAGTAACAAAAGTCAGAAATAGCGATAAAATTAATCACTTACCTTTGATGATCTTCATATGGGTGCACTCACAAGACTCCCAGTTACACAATAAATGTTTGTTTTGTTCGATAAAGTCCCTCTTTATATCCAAAAACCTCAGTTTTGTTGGTGCGTTTTGTTCAGTAATCCATTGGCTCAAAGGCAGTTACAACAGGCAGATGAAAAATCCAAAAAGTATCATTAAAGTTCGTAGAAACATGTCAAACGATGTTTATAATCAATCCTCAGGTTGTTTTTAGTCATAATAATCAATAATATTTCAACCGGACAATAGCTTCGTCAATATAAAAGAGAAACAAGAAAGGCGCACTCTCGGTCGTGCGCAGAAACAGCTCTGGGACTTACCAGGGTCCACTCACTCAGTGGTCTTAATCCCTAATTTTTCAGAATACAAGCCTGAAACAATTTCTAAAGACTGTTGACATCTAGTGGAAGCCATAGGAAGTGCAATCTGAGTCCTAAGTCATTGGATACTGTATAGGCAGTCAATGGAAAACAACAAACATAAAAAAATCCCACTTCCTGGATGGATTTTTCTCAGGTTTTCGCCTGCCATATCAGTTCTGTTATACTCAGAGACATTAACAGTTTTGGAAACTTTTAACAGTTTTGGAAACTTTAGAGTGTTTTCTATCCAAATCTACCAATTATATGCATATCCTAGCTTCTGGTCCTGAGTAACAGGCAGTTTACTTTGGGCACGCTTTTCATCCGGAGGTGAAAATAGTGGCCCCTACCCTAGTGAGTTTTTTTTTTTTAAACAAATCTGTAACAAATCCATTGACATGAATATTTGATTTTCATTAAACAAATTACATTAGTATGTCTTATGTCAGGCATCAAACATTCTATTTCACAGRACATACAGTAAAAAGACTACTGTATCATAGGTTAACAATCAACAGACTCCCCTTACATATAGAATATACACTCAACAGACAGTTTATTAGGTACATCCATCTAGTACCGGGTTGGACCCCCCATTTGCCTCCAGAACAGCCTGGATTCTACAAGGCGTTGGAAACATTTGTTGCTCAATTGGCAACAAGGGACTTAATGTGTGCCAGGAAAACATTCCCCACACCAGTACACCACCAGCCTGTATCAGGCAGGATGGGTCCATAGACCCACGCTGCTTAGCGAAATCGTGACTCTGCCATCAGCATGACCCATCAGGAACTGGGATTCGTTGGGCCAGGCAATGTTTTTCTACTCCTCAAATTGTTTAGTGTTGTTGATTGTGTSCCCACTAGAGCCGCTTCTTCTTGTTGTTTTGTAGCTGATAGGAGTGGAACCCGGTGTTGTCGTCCGCTGCAATAGCTTATCCGTGACAAGGACCGACGAGTTGTGCGTTCTGAGATGCCGTTCTGCACACCAACGTTGTACTGTGCCGTTATTTGTCTGTTTGTGGCCCGCCTGTTAGCTTGCACGATTCTTGCCATTCTCCTTCGACCTCTCATCAACGAGCTGTTTTCGCCCACAGGGCTGCTGCTGACTGGATGTTTTTTGTTTGTCGCACCATTCTCGGTAAACCCTAGATAAGACACTGTTGTGCGTGAGAAGCCCAGGAGGGCGGACGTTTCTGAGATACTGGATCCGGTGCGCCTGGCACCGACAATCATACCCGGCTCAAAGTTGCTTAGGTCACTCGTTTTGCCCATTCTAACACTCAATCAAACAGTAACTGAATGCCTCGATGCCTGTCTGCCTGCATTATATAGCAAGCCACAGCCATGTGACTCACTGTCTGTAGGAGCGATCCATTTTCGTGCATTGGGTGGTGTTCTTAATAAACTTGCCGGTGAGTGTATAGTATACTGCAGGAAATAGGATATGTCATATATAGCATTATGCTCAAGAGTTAAAAATGTATGGAGTGTCATGGAGTATTTGCACAGAGATTGTTACTGACTTGTCCAGGGCTGGGATGGCCCTCTTGGTTGTGATKGCTCTGAAACGCAGGATGATGTGGATACACAGAAACACAGCRATGCTGTCGTAGCAATCCGATACATAGGTGGACATGCTCTTCTGCAGGGGAAAGGAGGGAGGGAGGAAGGGAGGGAGGGAGGATGGAAGGAAAGGAGGGAGAGAGAGGTGGGTATAGGCATGATAGAGAAAGAGTCATATCATAATTAGAGACCATCATTTTCCAAAATGAAGGACTCCACTGTTACCTGCTGGGTTATGCCTTTACCATTTTTCTTTACAGCAATGTATGAGAAGTATTATCGTACCAGGAACAAGCTGAGTGTCTTTCCCATGACGCTGTTGAAGAGRTCCAGCRCAGAGTTTCCAGCCACCATGAAGAAGTCAAACAGGAAGAGGAACTCTCGACAGCCGTTGTCCAAGAGGGCGTAGTGCTGACTGCRGAACAGCGTCTCATAGGGATACTGAGAGAGGAGGAAGAAGGTTGGTTGGGTGACTTGATAATCTACATGAATGTTAATATTATAACTCTGTACATTCCTCTGAGATGAGTGTGGTGACAAGAAGGCAGTGAGAGAAGCACAGGTGTATTGGAGCAGTACAGCTTAACGATATCTACACGTTTACGGTTGGYTTGGTGTCTTGCCTCACAACCGTACACTCTGCATGTTCAAATAGATTTCAAAGTAGTACCTAACGTCTTATAATAAGGTAGGGTAATTTAATTCAAAATGTCTGTTACACTTGTGCGGTAGTATATGGTATAGCTTGGGTGGTCTGATTTGGGTTGTACAACACTGCCAGTGGCCTCACCCTGCAGTCCCCTCTCTGGGCAGTGTGGGGGATGAGGATGGGCCCCTCCAGCTCGGCAGGGCTCAGCACGGCCCCCCGCTGGCCCAGGGTGAAGATGGTGTTCCTGCTCTTCAGGGAGGGCTTGGAGAAGAAACCTTTCTTGGCCGTGTCTTCCACTCCCATCAGGTCATCTTTGTCTGCCACATCCTCATACTTGTCAACAGAAAGAGACAGAGAAAGATATTACGAGAACAGTATTAAATATTATCTGCTAATTCACTGATAATCAAACACTGTTGAAATTGTTGTACCATCAAACACAACATAGCYCCTAATGTACGTTATAGTGACACTTTGAAACAGGATTMTTTTCCAGAACATTTTAAAGTAACAACCTGAATTAAGTTATATTGAGCCTATAAACCAACATAAGTTTTTTTTTACTTCAAAATGTAGCCTCCTTCACTCCTTCAGACTTTGACATTGCTCATTCTGATATTTCTTAATATCTTTATTTTATTTTGGGGGATTTGTGTGTTTTGTTAGGTATTGCTGCACTGTTGGAGTTAGAAACATAAGCATTTCGCTGCACCTGCAATAACATCTGCAAAATAGGTGGACGCGACCAATAACATTTCATTTGATTTAGCACCATGTCATTCACTCACCTGTACTTTGAGCAGCCTGCCGCTGTAGGACTTGAAGTAGCTGTAATAGATCTTACTCATGGTGTCCACGTACACATCCCTGATCTCCTTAGCTACTGTCCTTTCATTTGCCAAGAGGAACTGATAGAAAAATCTAAAGTACGGAGAAAAAAGTTAGATTTTTGTAGATACATGATTGTGGTGGTGCTTTTTAGTCTATTTTACAGTTTCCAAACACGTGGAAGATTTTGAAGCAAGGAATCAGCCCGTTATATGCCTATATCATTACCTGTACTTAAGGAGAGTGTTCTGGGGGATTTGATAGTTGGTCATGGGCTTTCTGAAGAAATAAATCTTCTGCAGGATAAATTCTCTGATCTTTGCGACAGCCTATGGAACAAAATAAAAGACAGTTTAATACACAATATATTTGCTCCATTACCTTCCACACCATTATTCCTCACTTATATCTCCTTCTCCCATCCCATTCTCTCTTCTCCGTGTATCTTCACCTTGATTTTGAGGCGGTCCACGATGTCCTGGATGTCAGAGCAGGCCAAAGTCTCCCTGAAGCTGAGCTCTTTGGCAAAATTGATCTTGTTGTTGAGCTCATGGAGCTGCTCAAGGAACTCCTGCTCCGTAACCGGGCTCTCCACGATTACCCTGGAGGCGGACAAAATGTCGGGAACAATTATTAGAATACATGCTTGCCCATAGCACCACTTACAACATCATAGGTCGCCAGATCGCAATTGTAAATGAGAACTTATTCTCAACTTGCCTACCTGGTTAAATAAAGGGGGGGGGGAATAAAAATAGAGACTGTCAAGTAAATTTCTCATAACAGACATCAATATGACATGTGCTCCCTAACCGCTTTCTATCCATATCTATGAAATATATACAGGTACATGTATTGTTACAAATAACACAAACACACACGCCCTTACTGGATCATAGCTCCGGGCACCACCAGCTCATCCACCAGTTGGCTGAGGTGGCTGCGTACTGTTCTTCAGCCGCACGTTCATGCTGACCGACTGCTGCTGCAGAGTCTGGATCTCACTGCTGATGGACGAGAGGTCACTCTGGAAGCCGCTCAGCATGCCCTCCATTCGCTGAAGAAAGAGAGAGGGGAGGATAGAGGGGGGGGGGGAAGAGAGAGGGGATGAAAGAGATTTATCATTGGCTTCATTATATATTTTTACATAGAAAATTGTAAAAGCATTCTTTCAGACTCTGCACATGCAAAAATGAGGATCCATTTAGAATGGACTTATGAAGCCACTTGATACTTTTGATTGAGGGCATCATCCACTCACCTCCAGTATGKAGTCACAGGCTGTGATCTGGTTGTGCAGAGAGGCAATATTCTGGCTCTCCTTGATATCTGACACAAGCTTGGTCAAGGATTACCTATCAGGTTGAACTACTGAATCTATCAGGAATTACCATAAATAATGCACTAATTCTTTCACACAATCATTCGAAACATTAATACATGAATGGATACAGTCTTTGATGGAAGCTTGTTCAATTCGTTGGAGTTCACCCTCCACCTGTTTAGAGTAATGCCTGAGGTCAACTCCCTGAAAGAAACAGAGATTCAGATGAAAGGAAGCCATCAGTTGCAGGAATGTAGCCTTATATACAATATATAAAATGAAAACTAACAGGAAATAAAATTGAAACTAAATGTGTTGATGTTTAGGGACATGCATAGTGCAGCCATGGTACCATGGTCTTACCGTTTTCAGTGCCTCCTTCACCAAGTCATCTTCCAGATTAGCTTGTATGTGAACTGGGTTGGGGGGGTAGCTAGTTTAATATCCATAAAGGTTGGTTCTAACATTTATCCAAAACACTGAACTAATTAGCTAAATTGCTATTTGGTTATGAACCAATTTGACCTTATGATAGGACCAATACTTAATTCAAAAGACTACAATGCTGAAGGACTTACTATCCACTTCATCCAAGATGAACTCGTCTGTGGTCAAGTCCAAGTCACCCAGGTTGAGAGGGGCCATGGCATCTGTGTCAGGCTGCATCTGTTTCTGTGTCAGGCTGCATCTGTTTCTGTGTCAGGCTGCATCTGTTGCAGAATGACAGTAAGTCAACATGGCTTTAGTGTACTATGTACAGGAAGATATAACAATTCAATGAGTTAGCTAACTGACTCCGTTCATGGGAGTAAAGACTTAAATAGGCCTTTTCCATTGCAGGTTTTAGACAGGTGCTTTTTATGTTCCCACCTCTGAGGCCTGGCCCAAAAAAAGTATCGGGTTCTGGCCTACTCTGACTTGGGGCCAGAGGGGACTTCTGAGGTATGAGTCACCTTGGCAGGTAGCATGCTAGTTCTGGTGCAGGAACGACAAGAGCTTTTAACTTGCTAACAAGCAATCAGTGACTCTGGCTAGCTAGCCTTGCATCTGATGCRATGCATCTCTGATGCAAACACAACAATAAGGCAAAACGACAACAACAGAAGTCGGAACATTCAAGTTATCATAAATATATCTTGTATGCCAGAAATATTATCGAACGTCACCTCATCTTGTAAATATGACATGACATTCGCCGTCGAGTTGCCAGCTATGTTTACAKCGAACACAGCTACAGTCACTGCTCCCTCCACCATAGCCTAAAAGAAAAAACTAGACACGAACGTAGTGTGCTATTTCCTAATGTCCCCGCGATACCTGAGTAAAAACGATTAGAAAATATAATTTTGAAATCTGTTTAAAATATGTATACATATGTATATGTCGAATACAATTACTATACAAATATACACTGTTTTAAATGTCATTTATATTGTATTCATTTCTATATTGTTTAAAAAGCTATTTAATATCGGTTCATGTTCCTAGACGGACAAGTTATGCCGTTGTAATCACTTCCTCAGTGAACTCGCGAAACGAAGGCAAAAGCCATCGCGAGAGTCTCGGAATTTCCTCTTTGAACGGAACCTGCTTCCAAGATGGTAAGTGCCGAATTGGGTTACCAAAATTATTGTCAATATCTGCATTCATCTTCGCTTTTATGGACATTCTGTAAATTGGACGACTATGATACTATTGTTAACATTGTGTTTGAGAACTTTTATCCTTTATTTATCATATTTAAGTTGCATAGATTGACGCAAATCTACAACTAACTCCCTATGCTGAAATACCTATTTCGCGCCGACACTACAGGAAAGTACAGCTTTTGTCGATATAGGCTTTGGTGTTTTCATAATAGGTTTTTGTAAACCTCAGTTTCACACACTTTGTTGGGCTGGTGGTTGTTATTATAAGCTAAACAATTTTTAGCCGTCCATGGTAAGCTGGTCTCATTGCTGCTAACGTTGTCTAATGCTACCGAGTTAACGTCAGTCCTCGTCACTACGGTAGCAAGCTGGCCAAGTGAACTCAAGATTTTGAAACTAGGTGTTAATTCACGGCATTAGTTGTGGAAATACAAATGATTAATGCCGTCACACTGTTTGCTGGCTGGCAAGAACGGCCACTGCCAGGCCTCAGGAAGCKACGATGTAGCTAGCTTGCTAACGTTAGCTAGTTAAGTGAATCGCTATTGACCCTGTTCTGTCTTTTCTCTGCAGTCTCTGGTCATTCCTGAGAAGTTCCAGCACATCCTTCGTGTTCTCAACACGAACATTGATGGTAGGAGGAAGATTGCCTTCGCCATCACAGCCATCAAGGTAGCTATGCTTGTTAAGAATGACTTTCTCAGGACTATGTAGAGATGACTACACAGTTGGCTAATGTGGGACAAAGACCTAAAGTAATGGTTCATGTATATTTCTTTCACAGGGTGTTGGCAGGCGATATGCCCATGTTGTCCTGAGGAAGGCTGATATCGACCTCAGCAAGAGGGCTGGAGAACTTACTGATGATGAGGTGAGAGGACTGTATGGGGCAGTTGTGGACATAATCATTTACCTAAACATGAAAGCTGGATGCATCATAGGCTGTGTTTAGACCGAAAGCCCAACCTTGATATTTTTTTTCGGTGGTCTTTTGACCAATCACATCAGATATTTTTCAGAGCTGACCTGATTGGTCAAAAGACCRGTTAGCAAACAAAGGTCAGAATTTAAATGCCTTTACAAACTCAGCCAGAGGGGCTGAGGCCRGGATTCAAATAAATCACAGGGTGGCTGATTTGAATCCTGGCCTTAAACTCCTTTCATGGATCTCCTTGCATCACTCTCCTTGCATCACTCAATGAGTTATTGTGGTGTGGCCCAGTCATCTGTGAACTCGGCCTGCATTACATCTGAGTGGATGTATTTGTCCCCAGGTTGAGAGGGTGGTGACAATTATGCAGAATCCTCGCCAATACAAAATCCCTGACTGGTTCCTCAACAGACAGAAGGACGTAAAGGATGGCAAGTACAGCCAGGTACGTGACTGCAGCAGACTTGAGACGTCTGACTTCTTTCTAAAATTGTAACTAAACTACTTGAGTTTGTTGCCATTGCATTGATATTGGCTAGTTAAAGTAAACTTTGTCTTCGTGGCGCAGTTTATACAAATTTRTGCAAAAATATTTCTGAAAGCTAAATGTACAACTGTCTCCCAATAATCCAACCTTACAATGGTCTTTGTTTGTATGTTACAGGTCCTTGCTAACGGTCTGGACAACAAGCTGAGAGAGGATCTTGAGAGGCTGAAGAAGATACGGGCTCACCGTGGACTCAGGCACTTCTGGGGGTAAGCGCTTTTCTGATGTCCCGCTATATTGCATAGCTGTTTTCTGTATTTTAATGACAAATGCCAGTGCTCTGCCGAGGCCTGGTTTCCAAATGCATACTGCTTCTGTTTTTTTTAAGGCATATGGAAAATGAAAACGAGTTTGTTGGATGAGTTCAAACCCTTTATTTGGACAGTAGTTTCCTAATATTTTGTGCATACTGGACTAAAGCACTTTCACTAGAGAAAATGCTTTGAATAWGTTCTATGTAAAAGCTGAACCTAAACTATGCTTAGCTTGATCTCTGTACTGCTGAGGTATATCAAGGTGACATTTAGCCAACTTATTTTGTAGTCAATTGCAGTTACTCTGTAGCACAAGTTCCTTAAGTGATTATTGTAAGCACACCAATTATGGTATAATGGTCAGCACATTTGTCAACTTCTGCTGTCAGTGTTATCAAATAATTTTGTCCTATGAAGACTATTAAATTCCATTAGGATGGGCTTTCTTACACGTTGACTTTCTGGATACATTTAATGACTGTTTGCTGTCCCTCTTTCAGTCTGCGTGTGCGTGGCCAGCACACGAAGACCACCGGTCGTCGTGGTCGCACTGTTGGTGTGTCCAAGAAGAAGTAAAGTCTCCCTGCTCCCCATGTGTCAATAAATGCACAGTTCATATATTTGATTGTTTGCTCATCTCTTCTTACTGAGTTGTTTTGGTGCGGTTGTTGCATAGTTTACTCCGATCAGAGCCTCAAGGTCAGCAGCACTTTAGGCTTTCTTTGCTCCCATGTAGGTAGGTAGGTAGGTAGTTGTCACTTATTGGCCAGAGATTTCAATCACCTGGGCTGTATTCTTTAGGAAAAGGTTGTGGTAATGTCATGAATGGAATTTGTAACTCCTTATTTTACCATGTCAGAGGCATGTCAATTTATCTAAATGTCCCACAATGTTGTGCMCAAGTCTGAATGGATCTCTAAGAGGGGACTGAACGAGCACTGTAAACCAGACCAATTCCAGGATTTGAAAAGGTGTATACTCTTCATATACATTGGTATGATCTGAAAAAGTTGAAGGGACCAGGAGAATTGGTCATGAGTCCTAGGAGGAGCTCAAGTTCAGTTGCAACCTGTTTAAGTTTGTAGAATAGCATGCTMCCCTGTTCACCCTCAACATGCAACCAAGTTTCATTGACTCAATCCTGTGACACCACAGCACTAATTTCATACCAATGCAATCATTGTGCTCACTAGATCTTAAGGCTGAAACATCAAGMGTGATTGCAACATATAAACTGAGTAATAGTTCCAAGTGGGATATTGCTTTAATTGTACAAAGATAACACTGAGGTAAGCGAACCCATGCCAGAAGAACAAAGTGCATCAATCAGAAAAGTCATGGAACTAGCCCTATGGTCAGGATGCATTCCACTGACAGTTACTACTTGACGTTCTCCATAAGCAACAGTGATTCAGTCATGTCTTATTACATTTTCAAATTTCCATAGAAATCTAATGCAGTATTCTTGCATAATATTCAATCCTTCATGACCTCTGGTCATCCCAAGTCTCAAAGGTTAATCTTCCAATGAAAAATTCTCACACGGATCTGAAATGTATCAACTGTCTTGGTGCAATGCCMAGCATCAATACTTGAAAGGTTGGACTAYGTATGTTGTCTGGTGTGTGCCAGTCCAGACAGCATTAAGTCAACCCTTTTATCAATGATGAATCAGATCTGCTTTGTAGGAATTCTAAACTTTACACTCGTTTGATTTGAAGCTACTGAAAACAGAATGTTGAGMCCGGCAATCTATGGAATGTTCCYAATGACTACCTTCGAAGCAGCTACACGCAGCACACAACTCTTAGTCTCTCTAACACGCATGGTCAGAGGGAGTGCTCCTCACCCCTCTTTGGGCTGTGGGGACTTAGGCTGTGATGGTTGAGGCTGTTGGTCCTTGGTGGGGGCATAGTAGAGCTCCAGAGGCTTTCTGACCTTCCAGTACTTCTCATTTACCAGCTCCAGAGTCAAGGAGCCGTTGAGAGTCTGAGGTATAGAGAACAAAAGAAACGTAAGTCAAAGCAATGGATGAGGATGAAAGTAGAGCAGGAGATATAGGACATGAGGGGTCCATCTAAATTAATTCACTGATAATAGCTCCCACCACCCTGAAAAAAAGATGACTGATAAGCTTGTGTACTCACAGAGAACTGGCCCCCTGATGTGGGAATGTAGATGGTGTATTGTTTCTCACTGATATTCTTCAGGCTGGCCCCTTCTGCTGCTGCTTCYTCTCCTTTAGCACCCCCCTCTTTCTCTGTCCCTGTATCTGATTGGCTGTCTCTTTGTCTGTCCTCCAGAGCGATACGCAGAGCCAGGTACTTAGACAGGTGGTCCACTGTTGCATTGGCTGTGGTCTTCACATATCTGAGAAGAATGGGTGTCAATAAAAACCAAACAAAAAGACATTCCGAATTGAAATTTCCATCATTTGAGATAAGTTATAACAGAACACCTCATAGCTACATCCCACAGAACCCTCACCTGGTCTGGCTGTAGTCCTGTGTGTTGACCAGCATGGGGTGCGGGCGGAACACCAGCTCTATCTCAGAGCCGGGGCTCTCTTTGTGGCAGCGGACTGGTGGCGTGGGGCTGCCCCCATCCACCTCCGGGACCGACCCGTACGATTCTCTAGGCCGCTTGGGGTTCCGGGTGTGCCCGGCCTCAGAGGGGGTGTGGCTCGGGGGGAGGGGCGCATGGGAGGGAGCGGAGTCGTGGGAGAGGTGTGACCGCGTGTCCCCATTGTCCTCGCCACCGCTGAAGGTTGTGTTGTCGCTCTCCTGCGCCGGTTTGCGCACTCGCTGGGCTCTAGGGGGTCAAGGGTGAGCAGAGTGCGAGAGGCCATTTTACACTTCCAATACTCAAAGGAGGGACTTTTCCTGACTTGTGCAGTGTTGTTCGTTTGTCCACATACTAGGTCTGACAACTCTCTCCTGATTTCAAGAATCTTTCAACTGGGATTTCTGGGAAACCTATAAACCCTACTCCCCCTCTCATCTCCTACCTGTGAAGTGCCTGCATGCGCAGCCCTTCCTCAATGCTGGAGCTGAGGGCCTGCTTGTTGTGCAGTCGGTTGAGTCTCTCCAGCACCCGGTCCTGGTGGGCCTCGTACTCGTCCCGGCTGGGGTAGATCTTTGAGATGAGGGCGTCGAAGTTGGAGTCACGGCGCAACGAGCGTCTCGACACCAGCTTCTTTCGGCACGTGGGGCATTCCTTGTTCCTGAGGAGGAGAGGAATGAGGGTGAGTTAAAGATAAGCTTTCATATAGTCTGATAAGCTTTCATTTTATAACGTTTAATATGGAGGTTCTCTTCAGATTTAAACTGGCGCACACTCCAGAGTAGAAAGAATGAAGGGTCATCCTCAAATCGCCACAGCTGTGTGTGTGTCCCTCACCCTGATCGGAGTGCAGTGACGATGCAGTCGGAGCAGAAGCGGTGCAGGCACTCCTTAGTGGTCATGGTGTTCTTCAGCATGTCCAGACAGATGGGGCACATCAGCTCACTGTGGAGGCTCCTGGGGGACACTGCTATCTCTGTGCTGTCCATGATCGCCTCCTACAGGCAGGGAGGGGAATGTGTCAGGCAATACAGGTAACTCTATGGGCCATCTATGTCCTTCAAGGGTCAGCTTTAAACTGGTTGACCTTGGCCCGGTTTCAAGTGCACAAAAAAAGCATCCTTCCTTTCCATGGAAATTTCACAAGTAGGTGAGATCAATGGTTCCACTGTTCCTCACACCAATGTTTGTTAACTGAGAAACTATAAAAAGGACTGAACTGAACTGTTTTTGTGAATACAATACAATGCTGTTATATCACTTCTCACCTGGATGCATTTGTATTTCTATGTGGAACGTGATTATCATTACCTGTGGGCTCCTGTGCAGCTCATACAAGCTCAGCTCCCACGTCTTACTGGGGTTTTGGATGTTGACTGGAGTCACCATTTTGTGTTTTAAAACCCCCTATCTATGGAAACGCATGAAAGATGACGAGAAATGTTACACACATTACATTTAGTTTTAGGTAATTAGGCCTACATAGACTGATGTGAGAGAAGATCTGTGTATAGGTTAGATTGCAGTCGATTGCATTACAACTGAGCAACCCAGTTTGACAGCTGTTAAGACAAGTGAAGAATGAGACTGAAGTCTTTGGGCACACAGGTGGTAATAGTAATAATTATGCAGTAAAAACACAACAAGGGAAGATGTTTTGGGATAGCTAGCTAGTTGTTCTAAAAACAGTGAAATGTCAAAGCAACGCAGTTGCAAACMTAGGTACATCTCATTACACTCTCCTTGACATTTCATGCATATTGACGTCTTCCTTTGTTGTATCGTAASTAGCGAACTACTTTTCTAAACTTATTTTGTCACAATGATGTACATCATTGAGCAAACTGTCAGACTCCGGTAGAATCGTAATGCCACACTATTGTCATGCTATCCCTGTGTAACTAGCGTACCAAAAAAAAGGTGACTTGCTGTCTAACTAGTTGGTGGGACTAGCTACCCTAGCTAGTTGCTACTTACCAAGGAATTTGAAGGACAGCTGGCCGGTGTGGCTACGCTAGCAGCACAACTAACGTTAGCTAGCTTGCTATGGACACTAGATTGTAACGAGAGACTTTCAAGCTCGTGCCACTATGACCACCTGTGACAAGGTTATTTTCCGTCACGATGTATTTTTGARGGGGTGATACTATCGCTATATTCCATCCAGAATGACAATAATTAATCAAAGACGACAGGTTTGGAATCTCTCTGTAGCCATCTTTCTTACTTTTCGCCGGATATGTGGGGAAGCAACTTCGATTTCCCTTGCAAATAGCTCAGTCTGATAGCTACCCCTGGTGGTTATTTGGGATAATGCACGCACAAATACTGTTCTAAAGACTGTTCTCTTGAATGGCACGGTACATTTCTTACCTTTTCCATTCTAAGAAACATTTATACACTTTTAAATATGTCTGTCTTTCAAATGCACTTGGACATCTTGGGGCAGAGAGAGGGAAAAATTGGAGGGGGAGAGAGAGAAAGGAAGGGAGATGTCAAGACAGATAGGGCTGACTGATTAGTTATTTTCTTTTTACTAATTGTTTGTCTTTTTGTATCTTTAATTTTTATTTATTTATTTAACTAGGCAAGTCAGTTAAGAACAMATTTTTATTTACAATGACAGCCTACCGGGGGACAGTGTGTTAACTGCCTTGTTCAGGGGCAGAACGACAGATTTKTACCTTGTCAGATCGGGATTCAATCCAGCAACCTTTCGRTTACTGACCCAACACGCTAACCACTAGGCTACCTGCCGTCCCAGGTTGACGGATTGATGGTTATAACACTCATGTAAACTGAATATACGTTGTCACAACTGACTTCTCACAAATTATGTCATTATAACCAGTGTTTATATGTCAGATAATACATAACATTGTTATGTGGCTTTTCTCAGACCCAAAGACTCAAATGCTTTATTCATGTCTATGGTCCTGATACTTCTCTGTGAATAGATTGTCACATGCACCAAATACAGCAGGTGTAGACCTTAGAGTGGAATGGAAATGCTTACTTATGAGCCCTTAACCAACAATGCAGAGGTTTTTTTTCAAAGTAAGTAAGAAAAATGGGCTAAATAAACTAAAGGAAACATAGTAACACATTAAAAATAACAATAAAGAGGCATTATACAAGGGGTCCCGGTACTGAATCAATGTGCTGGGATACGGGGTAGTCGAGGTAATTTATGTAATCTGTACATGTAGGTAGGTGTAAAGTAACTATGCATAGATAATAAACAGAGAGTAGCAGCAAGAGTGTTCTAAAGAGTGTGAAGGAATATGAATGTGTGTGTGTGTGTGTGTGGCATCTTTAAGCATGTGTGTGTGTGTGTGTGTGTGAGAGAGAGAGTATCAGAGTAGTATGAGTGGGTGTGTGGTTAGAGTCCAGTGAGTGTACGTCCTGTGCAAGAGAGTCAGTGCAAAAAAATATAATAGATAACAATAAGAAAAGGGGGTCAATGCAAATAGTCTGGGTAGCCATTTGATTAACTGTTCAGCAGGCTTATGGCTTGGGGGTAGAAGCTGTCATTAAGGAGCCTCCAGTACCGAGGCTCCAGTACCGCTTGCTGTGCGATAGCAGGGTGTTTTCTGTTAAGAGAATGTGTTTCTTGTTAAAAGGCTAAGTAGCACTAAAGGGAGTAAGCAAAGGCACTATGTGTAATCCTGGGATTTACGTGTACTTATTGGTATAATTCTATAATGCCCTATAGTTATCAGTACTTAATCCTATAATGGTCCRTAGTAATATTATAGTCGGATAATGGCATGTAGCAATCTTATAATATATTACTAATATATAGTAATCTGTACTTATTATTTTCTGGAAATAATGTATAGGCGTGCCACCAATATAATTGATCCAAGGAACTAGAGGGGAGGGGAAACCCTGTCTAGAGGAAAGAATTTAGATTTGGAAACAATGGTGGAGTAAAGTCGAGGGGATATGGTTATTAGCATAACCTGGAGGAACTATGAAACTTGTATAAGCATGAAACTGTATAAAAGGAGTGGACTGAGACTGAGTCTGGCAGTTGGTCCATGGGCCAGCTCGGCTTGTTACTTTGTAATAAAGTCTATTTGAATTCACAAGTTCCGGTATCTGATTGTAATAAAGTCTATTTGAATTCACAAGTTCCGGTATCTGAGAAATATGATTGAGCAAATATTTCCACGATACAGAGAGAACAGGCTATGACTTGRGTRGCTGGAGTCTTTGACAATTTTTGGGGCCTTCCTCTGACACTTCCTGGTAAAGAGGTCCTGGATGGCAAGGAGCTCGGCCCCGGTGATGTACTGGGCCGTATGTTCTACACTCTGTAGCGCCTTGCGTTCAGATGCCAAGCAGTTGCCATGCCAAGCTGTGATGCAACCAGCCAGGATGCTCTTGATGATGCAGCTGTAGAGCTTTTTGAGGATCTGAGGCCCCATRACAAATCTCTTCAGCCTCCTTAGGGGAATAGGCGKTGTCGTGTCCTCCTCACGACTATGTCTGTGTTTTTGAACCATTATAGGTTCTTAGTGATGTTCTTAGCGATGTGGACACCAGGGAACTTGAAAAGTTTGACTTTCTCCACTATAGCCCCGATAAGAATGGAGGCATGCTCRACCCTCCTTTTCCTGTAGTCCACGATCAGCTCCTTTGYCTTGCTCACRATGAGGGARAAGTTGTTGTCCTGGCACCACACTGCCAGGTCTCTTTATAGATGCTGCGTTCAAAACTACTGGGAACGCGGAAATCTCTCATGTGGAATTTTTTGGGGGGGATTTGGAATAAACGCAGAAAATAAGGTCTGAGGTTAACACAGKTTTAGGAGATCTTATATGTTTTGTTCTATGAGAAAATAGCAGTCAGTTTGTCACGTGTGCTCCCTCTCCAGCCTCTAGGTCACCAGGCTGCTCGTTAGGGCGCACACCTGTCACCAGCGTTAGGCGCATAATGACACTCACTTGGACTCCATCACCTCCTTGATTACCTACAAGCAATGACAAGCGGTACCGGAGAGCCAAGTCTAGGACAAAATGGCTTCTCAACAGTTTTTACCCGCAAGCCATAAGACTCCTGAACAGGTAATCAAATGGTTACCCGGACTATTTGCATTGTGTGCCCCCCCCAACCCCTCTTTTTACACTGCTGCTACTCTCTGTTTATCATATATGCATAGACACTTTAACTATACATTCATGTACATACTAGTGCTCCCGCACAGTGGCTATCCAGGCTATCTGCATTGTGTCCCACCACCACCGCCAACCCCTCTTTTACGCTACTGTACTCTCTGTTCATCAATATATGCATAGTCCTTTAACCATATCTACATGTACATACTACCTCAATCAGCCTGACTACCGGTGTCTGTATGTAGCCTCGCTACTTTTATAGCCTCGCTACTGTATATCAGCTGTCTTTTTACTGTTGTTTTATTTCTTTACCTACCTATTGTTCACCTAATACCTTTTTTGCACTATTGGTTAGAGCCTGTAAGTAAGCATTTCACTGTAAGGTCTAACCTGTTGAATTCAGCGCACGTGAACAATAAACTTTGTTTGATTTAATTGAGGACAGTCTGAGCACTGATGGAGGGATTGTGCATTCCTGGTGTAACTCGGGCAGTTGTTGTTGCCATCCTGTACTTGTCCCGCAGGTGTGATGTTCGGATGTACCGATCCTGTGCAGGTGTTGTTCACGTGGTCTGCCACTGCGAGGGCGATCAGTTGTTCGTCCTGTCTCCCTGTAGCGCTGTTTAGGCGTCTCACAGTACGGACATTGCAATTTTTTGCCCTGGCCACATCTGCAGTCCTCATGCCTCCTTGCAGCATGCCTAAGGCACATTCACGCAGATGAGCAGAGACCTGGGCATCTTTCTATTGTTGTTTTTCAGAGTCAGTAGAAAGGCCTCTTTAGTGTCCTAAGTTTTCATAACTGTGACCTTAATTGCTTTTCGTCTGTAAGCTGTTAGTTTCTTAACGACTGTTCCACAGGTGCATGTTCATTAATTGTTTATGGTTCATTGAACAAGCATGGGAAACAGTGTTTAAACACTTTACAATGAAGACTGTGAAGTTATTTGGATTTTTACGAATGATCTTTGAAAGACAGGGTCCTGAAAAAGGGCCGTTTCTTTTGTTTGCTGAGTTTATATAGGGCAGGTAATCAAGGAGGTGATGGAGTCCAAGTGAGTGTCATTATGCGCCTAACGCTGGTGACAGGTGTGCGCCCTAACGAGCAGCCTGGTGACCTAGAGGCTGGAGAGGGAGCACACGTGACAAACTGACTGCTATTTTCTCATAGAACAAAACATATAAGATCTCCTAAAACTGTGTTAACCTCAGACCTTTTTTCTGCGTTTATTCCAAATCCCCCCCAAAAAATTCCACATGAGAGATTTCCGCGTTCCCAGTAGTTTTGAACGCAGCATCTATAAAAGAGACCTGGCAGTGTGGTGCCAGGACAACAACTTTTCCCTCATCGTGAGCAAGGCAAAGGAGCTGATCGTGGACTACAGGAAAGGAGGGTTGGAGCATGCCTCCATTCTATCGGGGCTATAGTGGAGAAGTCAAACTTTTCAAGTTCCCTGGTGTCCACATCGCTAAGAACATCACTAAGAACCTATAATGGTTCAAAAACACAGACATAGTCGTGAGGAGGACACGACAACGCCTATTCCCCTAAGGAGGCTGAAGAGATTTGTTATGGGGCCTCAGATCCTCAAAAAGCTCTACAGCTGCATCATCAAGAGCATCCTGGCTGGTTGCATCACAGCTTGGCATGGCAACTGCTTGGCATCTGAACGCAAGGCGCTACAGAGTGTAGAACATACGGCCCAGTACATCACCGGGCCGAGCTCCTTGCCATCCAGGACTCTTTACCAGGAAGTGTCAGAGGAAGGCCCAAAAATTGTCAAAGACTCCAGCCACCCAAGTCATAGCCTGTTTTCTCTGTTCGTGGAAATATTTGCTCAATCATATTTTTCAGATACCGGAACTTGTGAATTCAAATAGACTTTATTACAAAGTAACAAGCCGAGCTGGCCCATGGACCAACTGCCAGACTCCTTTTAGTCCACTCCTTTTATACAGTTTCATGCATATACAAGTTTCATAGTCCCTCCAGGTTATGCTAATAACCATATCCCCTCGACTTTACTCCACCATTGTTTCCAAATCTAAATTCTTTCCTCTAGACAGGGTTTCCCCTCCCCTCTAGTTCCTTGGATCAATTATATTGGTGGCACGCCTATACATTATTTCCAGAAAATAAATAGTACAGATTACTATAGGCAATTATAAGATTGCTACATGCCATTATCCGACTATAATATTATACGGACCATTATAGGATTAAGTACTG
>NC_036869.1:17640897-17680388 GCF_002910315.2 Salvelinus sp. IW2-2015
GATTTATTTAATTGAGGACAGTCTGAGCACTGATGGAGGGATTGTGCATTCCTGGTGTAACTCGGGCAGTTGTGTTGCCATCCTGTACTTGTCCCGCAGGTGTGATGTTCGGATGTACCGATCCTGTGCAGGTTGGTTACACGTGGTCTGCCACTGCGAGGGCGATCAGTTGTTCGTCCTGTCTCCCTGTAGCGCTGTCTTAGGCGTCTCACAGTACGGACATTGCAATTTTTGCCCTGGCCACATCTGCATCCTCATGCCTCCTTGCAGCATGCCTAAGGCACATTCACGCAGATGAGCAGAGACCCTGGGCATCTTTCTATTGTTGTTTTTTCAGAGTCAGTAGAAGGCCTCTTTAGTGTCCTAAGTTTTCATAACTGTGACCTTAATTGCCTTTCGTCTGTAAGCTGTTAGTTTCTTAACGACTGTTCCACAGGTGCATGTTCATTAATTGTTTATGGTTCATTGAACAAGCATGGGAAACAGTGTTAAACACTTTACAATGAAGATCTGTGAAGTTATTTGGATTTTTACGAATGATCTTTGAAACAGCGGTCCTGAAAAAGGGCCGTTCTTTTTGTTGCTGAGTTTATATAGGGCAGGTAAGCATGCTGTAGTAGAGAGAACAGTCTATGACTGGGGTGGCTGGKGTCTTTGACAATTTTTAGGGCCTTCCTCTGACACCGCCTGGTGTAAGGTCCTGGATGGCAGGCAGCTTAGCCCCAGTGATGTACTGGTCTGTACGCACTACCTTCTGTAGTGCCTTGCGGTCAGAGGCTGAGCAGTTGCCGTACCAGGTAGTGATGCAACCAGTCAGGATGCTCTCGATGTTGCAGCTGTAGAACCTTTTGAGGATCTCAGGACCCATGCCAAATCTTTTTAGTTTCCTGAGGGGGAATAGGCTTTGTCGTGCCCTCTTCACGACTGTCTTGTTGTGTTTGGACCATTCTAGTTTGTTGTTGATGTGGACACCAAGGAACTTGTAGCTCTCAACCTGCTCCACTACAGCCCCGTCGATGAGAATGGGGGCGTGCTCGGTCCTCCTTTTCCTGTAGTCCACAATCATCTCCTTAGTCTTGGTTACGTTGAGGAATAGGTTGTTATTCTGGCACCACACGGCCAGGTCTCTGACTTCCTCCCTATATGCTGTCTCGTAGTTGTCGGTGATCAGGCCTACCGCTGTTGTGTCGTCTGCAAACTTAATGATGGTGTTGGAGTCGTGCCTGGTCATGCAGTCGTGGGTGAACAGGGAGTACAGGAGGGGACTGAGCACGCACCCACGGGGAGCTCCAGTGTTGAGGATCAGCGTGGCAGATGTGTTGCTACCTACCCTCACCACCTGGGGGCGGCCCGTCAGGAAGTCCAGGATCCAGTTGCAGAGGGAGGTGTTTAGTCCCAGGATCCTTAGCTTAGTGATGAGCTTTGAGGGTACTATGATGTTGAACGCTGAGCTGTAGTCAATGAATAGCATTCTCACGTAAGTGCTCCTTTTGTCCAGGTGGGAAAGGGCAGTGTCGAGTGCAATAGAGATTGCATCATCTGGGGATCTGTTTGGGCGGTATGCAAAATGGAGTGTGTTTAGGGTTTCTGGGATAATGGTGTTGATGTGAGCCATTACCAACCTTTCAAAGCACTTCATGGCTACAGACGTGAGTGCTACGGGTCTGTAGTCATTTAGGCAGGTTGCCGTTGTGTTCTTGGGCACAGGGACTATGGTGGTCTGCTTGAAACATGTTGGTATTACAGACTTAATCAGGGACATGTTGAAAATGTCAGTGAAGACACCTGCYAGTTGGTCAGCACATGYCCGGAGCACACGTCCTGGTAATCCGTCTKGCCRCGCAGCCTTGTGTATGTTGAACTGTTTAAAGGTCTTACTCACGTCGGCTACGGAGAGTGTGATCACACAGTCGCCTGGAACAGCTGATGCTCTCATGCATGCCTCAGTGTTGCTTGCCTCGAAGCGAGCATAGAAGTGATTTAGCTAGTCTGGTAGGCTCGTGTCACTGAGCAGCTCGTGGCTGTGCTTCCCTTTGTAGTCTGTAATAGTTTGCAAGCCCTGCCACATAAGACGAGCGTTGGTATGAGTATGATTACGAGTATGATTCAATCTTAGCCCTGTATTGACGCTTTGCCTGTTTGATGGTTTGTCGCAGGGCAGCAGGATTTCTTGTAAGCTTCCGGGTTAGAGTCCCACACCTTGAAAGCGGCAGCTCTACCCTTTAGCTCAGGGAAAAAAACACATATTAGCACAATTGGTTGGTCTCCCGTAAAACTGCTGCCATTTCTTCCAGCGCCATTTTGTGTGAGAGAGGCTGGACTGAGGGCTTGTAGGCCTGTTGTAAAGGCAGGTCCTCACCAGATATTACTGGCAACAACGTCGCATATGGGCACAAACTCACTGTCGCTGGACCAGACAGGACTGGCAAAAAGTGCTCTTCACTGATGAGTTGTGGTTTTGTCTCACATGGGGTGATGGTCGGATTCACGTTTATCGTCAAACGAATGAGTGTTACACCGAGGCCTGTACTCTGGAGAGGGATCGATTTGGAAGTGGAGGGTCCATCATGGTCTGGGGCAGTGTGTCACAGCATCATCGGACTGAGCTTGTTGTCATTGCAGGCAATCTCAACGCTGTGCATTACAGGGAAGATATCCTAGTCCCTCATGTGGTACCCTACCTGCAGGCTAAACCTGACACGACCCTCCAGCATGACAATGCCACCAGCCGTACTGCTTGTTCTGTGCGTGATTTCCTGCAAGACAGGAATGTCAGTGTTCTGCCATGGCCAGCGAAGAGCCCGGACCTCAAACCCATTGAGCATGTCTGGGAC
Source organism: Salvelinus sp. IW2-2015 (assembly GCF_002910315.2). NCBI lineage: Eukaryota > Metazoa > Chordata > Actinopteri > Salmoniformes > Salmonidae > Salvelinus > Salvelinus sp. IW2-2015. The sequence continues at coordinate 17,643,732 of NC_036869.1, forward strand.
CTGTTGGATCGGAGGGTGAGGGCTAGGGCCATTCCCCCCAGAAATGTCCGGGAACTTGCAGGTGCCTCACCAGATAGTGACTGTTATTTTTTATTTTGACCCCCCCCTTTTGTTCAAGCACAAATTATTCAATTTCTGTTAGTCACATGTCTGTGGAACTTGTTCAGTTTATGTCTCAGTTGTTGAATCTTGTTTTGTGCATACAAATATTTACACATGTTAAGTTTGCTGAAAATAAACGCAGTTGACAGTGAGAGGACGTTTATTTTTTTGCTGAGTTTATGTCACTCCCTTTGGTTTCTTCCCCAGTAGTCATTGTTTCTGTACCTGTTTCATGTCGGTGCGCTGTTCATGTTTCTTGTTTTGTTTACTTATTAATTAAATGTTTTCACTCCCTGAACTTGCTTCCCGACTCTCAGCGCACTCGTTACACAGTTAACATGACCTTTATGAATTATGAAGCATTTGTGTGCTTTTTTTTTTTTACATAACTTATTCAAAATTCACAAAGTTAGGCTATGTTAGTTGGTTAATATAATCTCATAGAACATAACGTAATATCTCTTAAAGCCTGTGTTTACCACATCATTTATTTCCCCCATTTATCCTTACAAAAACGTAATTCATTTTCCCCATAGGCATTGTCCAAMGAACCATGGCGAAGTTAGTTATTTCTCTCAGGGTGGTCACATGGTGTGTATGGAAACAGCAGAGGTGTTTTGGTGCGTGCAAAACAACTTGGAACTCGGAAATCGCCGACTTCCGAGTGTCGGCAGAAACAGAGTAGGGTACAATTTTAACACTGCTTTGCTTTGAACCTATTTTTTTCCAGTCAATTTTCAGTCATCCATCTGTCACCCTATAGTCCTTTTTCCCTTTGCCAACCGTTTTTGAACAYCAACAGTGACATGACTTTACTTTCAATTTCGATCATAACCTTGAATACGTTTGTCCTCCTGGTGTTTGGTGACGAAGTCTCTTTCTGATTTCCTATTGGGTTACAGTTAATCGGGTAAACAGAAGAGCKGTATAAATTGGCCTTGCCAGGACAGAAACGCATGTTCACTGGTTGTGTCCTTAGCGGTGATAAAGTTTGGTGGAACAAATCAGTAATATAGGCAATTTAAATTGTAATACAGTTTAAATTGGCTACATTACTGCATTAGTTACAAACCGTTCCTGAATTCGGAAAACGWTAATGAAAACCAGACTCATCAGCGCCATGAAGACATATTTTATTCTCCTCTTTTGTATTCATGGAGCTTTGTCAGGTCAGTGATTTCCACATTATTGTTTAGTATGTTTTAATTATTGTTTTTTTTGTAGGATATATACACGTCACTCATACAATTTAAACGCTGATGTTTTATTTCAAATGAAAAACATGACAATTTGTCCGCCAATGGCCCTACAATAAATTAACAAGACGAGTAACGTTAGACAATTAGAATAAAATAACAGCATCACTCAATAAAACAAACACATTACAGTAAGGAAAAGTGTTGATTTCATTATGTCCAACAATGTGGGCTCTTGAGTGGAGGCAGGCTGTCCACTGTGAGATGTGAACTCGTATGCTATAATGGCTGTGAAGTGCATTTATCAGTTTCGATATTAACCTTTAGTATGTCGTTTGCCCTGGTGTTTGGTGACGCGCAGTCTGTTCTATGTTACTATAGGCCTGGGATGGGCAACTTTGATGTGGTCACGAATGAATGGGGTGGRCATGGGCTAATTGAGGGACTATCAGTGACTGCCATAATAAGAGAACTGTTGCTGCACAACCACATTTCGAAATTGCACCTTGTGTATTCTACTATTCATTTGAGACCCTACTGTTATTGATTTCGATGGCCTTTAAAAGGGGCCGCCAGTTGCCGTGTACAATGTATTTGAGCTTTTTTGTTGTTGTAGATGTTTKAGATTTAATTAGGATTCCCGCTAGCTGACGCCAATGGCGACAGTCTTTCTGGGGTCCGACACATAACGAAAAATACTTTAGACAAAATACTTTAATGTTTTAAATGTATGTAAATTGTAGAGTGTGTGCATCTATCAGGACACGCGCAGAAAAAGTAGGTCACATGGGGAAGTTATTTAATTTTTTGTTAAATCGGGTTTGCTGTTCACATGCGCTATATGAGATTGGAGTTGCATGCAATCATGGCTTTGTATAATACTGTACGTTTCCTTGAATTTGTTCTGGACCTGGGGACTGTGAAAAGTGTCAGTGCTGTGTGTAAGTTAACTATGCAAACTATTTGGAATTTAACACATTGCTCAGTTTTTATGGAGTTACAGTTCATATAAGGAAATCCTACAATTGAAGTAAATTAATTGGTCCCTAATCTATAGATTTCACATGACTGGGAATACAGATATGCATCTGTTGATCACAGATACTTTTTTTATAAATAACAAAAAAAGAGAAAAAAAATAGACACTGGAGGAACTTGGGTTGTTTTCAGCTTCCAGGAATTGTGTACAGATCCTTGCGACATGGGGTTGTGCATTACCGTGATGGTCGCGGTAGTGAATGGCACGACAATGTGCCTCAGGATCTGGTCATGTTATCGCTTTGCATTCAAATTGCCATCGATAAAATGCAAATATCTTCGTTGTCCCTAGTTTATGCCTGCCGATACCAAAGGCCACTGTTCACAACGCTGACAATTAAACCGCTCACCCACACGACACCATCTGCCTGGTACAGTYGAAGCTGGGATTTATCCGTGAAGAGCACACTTATCCAGTGTGCCAGTGGCCATCAAAGGAGAGCGTTTGCCCACTGAAGTCGGTTACGACGCCAAACTGCAGTCAGGTCAAGACCCTGGTAAGGGTGATGAGCACGCAGATGTATTTCCCTGAGACTGTTTTTTTGAGTTTGTGCAGAAATTCTTTGGTTGTGCAAAGCCGGATACCACTGCTGGCTTGCTTCTGAAGCTAAGCAGGGTTGGTCCTGGTCAGTCCCTGGATGGGAGACCAGATGCTGCTGGAAGTGGTTGAGGGCCAGTAGGAGGCACTCTTTCTTCTGGTCTAAAAAAAATATCACAATACCCCAGGGCAGGGATTGGGGACACTGCCCTGTGTAGGGTGCTGTCTTTCGGATGGGATGATAAACGGGTGTCCTGACTCTTTGAGGTCATTAAAGATCCCATGGCACTTATTGTAAGAGTAGGGGTGTTAACCCCAGTGTCCTGGCTAAATTCCCAATCTGGCCCTCAAACCATCAGTAACCTAATAATCCCCAGTTTATAATTGGCTCATTCATCCCCCCTCTCCCCTGTAACTATTCCCCAGGTTGTTGCTGTAAATGAGAATGTGTTCTCAGTCAACTTACCTGGTAAAATAAGTCGGCTGTCTGGGTGGCTCATCTCAGACGATGTGGAGGTCCTGGGCTGGTTGGATGTACTGCCAAATTCTCTAAAATGACAGGTGGCTACTGGTAGAGAAATTAACATTTAAAATTCTCTGACAACAGCTCTGGTAGATATAACTGCAGTCAGCATGCCAATTGCACACTCCTTTTATTGTCCCCAGCACAAGGTGTAATGATCATGCTGTTTATTCAGCTTCTTGATATGCCACACCTGTCAGGTGGATGGATTATCTTGGCAAAGGAGAAATGCTCACTAACAGGGATGTGAATGCATTTGTGCACATTTGAGAGAGAGAAAAGCATTTAGTGTCTATGGAGAATTTCTGGAATCTTTTATTTCAGCTCATGAATCATGGGACCAACACTTTACATGTTGCGTTTATATTATTGTTAAGTATAAATGTTTTGACCATGACCGTTTACAATCTAAGGTAATACCAAGTAATTTTGTCTTCTCAACTTGCTAAACAGTCACACTATTCATTACCAGATTCAGGTCTAGMACTTTAAATGATTTGCACCATATACAATGCTCTTAGTTTTAGAAATATTCAGGACTACTGGCCACCAATTCTAAAACTGACAAAGTCTTTGTTTAGGGTTGCAGTGACTTCCCTAGCTGTGGTTGCTGATGCGTATAGGGTTGAATCATCAGCATACATGGACACACAGGCGTTGTTTAATGCCAGTGTCAGGTCATTGGTAAAAAAAAAAAAATAGAAAAGAGTGCCTTGCAGAGTTCAGACTTATTGTTGGTCCCTTAATAAAATACATGCAGTGGTGGTGGGCCGCTGCTAAATGCATAAAGGGTAAACACTCATTAACATTCCATGTACAGTACCATAAAGTACCATATCTCTGTTACAGTGGCCCATTTCCTGCGCTACTTCTAYACAGCCTCCTCAGGAATCCCAGACTTCCCTGAGTTTGTGGACATGGGGATGGTGAATGATCAGGTCATTAGCCGCTATGACAGCATCACGAAGAGGAAGGTCCCCAAGCAGCGCTGGATGGAGAAAGTTTTTGACCAGCAATACTGGGATAGCACCACAGAGAACCTGAGAGAAGCAGAGCAAGTTTTCAAAGCCAACATTCAGATAGCACAGAAGCGTTTCAATGATACAGGAGGTGAGTTTCAGAGACCTCAGTCTGTGTGATTGTACTGTTTGACTATATTTTGATGTAATTGAAATTACTCCATGAAAAAGTTGTGTGGTTTTGTTCAATGTGAGTGTTGTGCAAAGAAAGTTAATGTTGTTATGTCAGTGTTCCTAACAATGTAATCTCACTCTCTCAGGCATGCACATTAACCAGCAATGTAATCTCACTCTCTCAGGCATGCACATTAACCAGGACATGTATGGCTGTGAGTGGGATGATGAGACAGGATTCACAGAAGGGTTTCACCATGTTGGATATAATGGAAAAGATCTCCTGGCATTTGACCTGCAGAGAGCGACATGGATTGCCTTCGTCCCGCAAGCAGTCCACTCCAAAATGAAGTGGGAAAGTGACAAGTCTGCCATTGAGATGGAGAGACACTACCTCACCCAGACCTGCATTGAKTGGTTGAAGATGTATCTGAACTATGGGAAGAGTACTCTGCAGAGGACAGGTACAGAGACACAGGCGACTATATGAATTTACAGGCAGAAAAGTGATATGATATTGTGTRTTTTTATTTACATTTCCGTACTGCACGTCATATTCAAGTTCTTTTTATTTATTTTATCTCTTGCGGTTCCGCTCCCTGTAATTGTTTATCTCATCACTATGCCTGTATGTCTCTCTTCCTTCCCCTCTATTTTATTCTCTCTCCAGYCCCTCCMTCAGTGTCTCTGCTCCAGAAGACCCCCTCCTCTCCAGTGACCTGCCACGCTACAGGTTTCTACCCCAGTGGAGTCATGGTGTTCTGGCAGAAAGATGGGCAAGAACAGCATGAAGATGTGGAGCATGGAGAGATTCTCCCCAACGATGATGGAACCTTCCAGAAAAGCACCCACCTCACAGTGACGCCTGAGGAGTGGAAGAACAACAAGTATCAGTGTGTGGTTCAGGTCACTGGTATCAAGGAGGACTTCATCGAGGTTCTGACTGAGTCTGAGATCCAGACCAGCTGGGGAAAGACCAACAGGGGTAAGAGGGAGAAAGATTCAAATATACACTATACATAACCCTCCTACCAAATATTCCTAATTTAAGTTTACTCACCTGCTCAGGAACACTACCTTTCTGACTACATGTTCTCATTGACCTCCAGAATTTTTATTGATGTTGCTTAGTACATTTTGATCTAAAATGAACTCGATCTAGCACTGTAGTCTGAATGCTCTTTTCTGATGATTACAGGTGACCCAGCCCCCAACATTGTCCCCATCATTGGAGGGGTGGTGGCTCTCCTCCTGGTCGTTGTTGGGGTCGTCATTTGGAAGAAGAAAAGCAAGAAAGGTGTGGAAAGACCTCTTTCTATTGTCATATGTTTATCAGCTGTGATTTACTTAGTGGTTTAGAAGTAGTAGTCATAGTACTGGTTTACAAGTAATAGYATTGTGCAGCGTTATTAGTGATGGTAGAAGTATGTTTGAATTGACCTGTTTAATGTAAATAAAGAATTACGTTGTCACTTAGGTTGTATGTGATGTCTGCAGTAGGAATACAGGACTCAGAATACTGTCAAACATGCTCTTCTATTGTAATATTCCAACAAAGCAGAATCAATAATAACATGACGTTTATCTCTGTTTCAGGCTTTGTTCCAGCCAGCAGTAAGTGGGGACCTTAATATTGTTCATTATTCTAAAAAGATCACAGATTTTTCTTTGTTGTGTTTGACTGTATCCATTTTAGAGTGGTTCTCTTTTCCTTGTAGATTGTGATGCGGGTTCAAACTTAATGTTAATTGATGTAGCTACTTAGTTAATATGGAAGGTTTTATTTCCTGTGAACCATGCATTAGGAACTTGGTAATTAACCTGAACTCATTATCTTTCAAATCAATCTCTTTWTTTCTGTTTTAGCTTCTGACACTGACTCTGAGAACTCTGGGAAAGRTGCCCAGAAGATTTGATAAACCTCTGCACTTCTGTAACATCAGAGTAAGTCACTTAAGGTGTCCTCATATTAATGACCAAACTAGAGAAACAACCACTACCATTATGGAACACACGGCTACTGTTTAGAATGGGTTTATGTGTGTAACCTCTCTTCTCATGTGTTTTAGGAGCTGAAGAGGACAGCAATGTAATGGAAACAGACKTTTGACTTCTCAAGAACATAACACATACAGATCTTACCATCAACCTCAGTCACTCACACACCAAGCGCGCTGCGCAAATGTAAATACATAATCCATGAGTAAAAAAAAGATCTGCTGGTCCGGAAATACTTTCCTTTGGCATTTCGTAAAAGTTTTAGACTTTTCTATTTAAGTGATGGTTTGGCTTTTGAAAAAGTGTGGTCTGTAATTGTCTGTTGAATTATAAAAGTGTAATATACCCACTGTGTGGAGATGTAATCTCAATCCGTACAGTATATTAGAACAATGAACACTCAGACTTTACAGGTACATTTAAAATGTGAATTTTAAAAATTATCGCGAATAACAATTAAGCTTAATGTTCCCTCCCTAAACTGAAGCCACCAAGAACAATCACGATTAAAATTTATTTTTCTGTGAACTGGAAAAACATAATTATTTTGTTTGGTGTAGCTTCATATGTGTATGTTTTGGTGTATAAGTACAGTTAATTGTGTGACGTTAAAGCTTTGCGCACTAACTTGTTTAATTGTATAACTATAAGCTAGACCTATCCATGTTCCATTTGTACATATTTCACTTGAAGTGGTGGTATTTTTGCTTCTTTTTGGGCCAGTAGGTTCTGTAGATAAGTTGGTGATGGGTCAAGTTTGAAACCCTTATTGCAAGTGTTTGTGCTTTGTACATTATGGATGCTCTACACATAAGCAATGAATCTACCAATCTAATGCAAGTCAGCATGTATTGGTCACATATTCTACAAGTGGAGGAAGAGATTTGACTTCAATCACAGTCTGATTTTCATGAGAGGTATTGACATGTTGTTATGGGATTTTTGTGTTAAATGACTAAAATATGTATACATTTGACTTAGATGTTACTGTATGAATGAAACTTTATTATAATCCATAATGCTGAGTGTCATATGTTCCTTGTTAGAAAGAATGGGTTTATCTTCAGACAGGCTAGAATGATGTCTCTACCCAGGAGAGGGAAAGACCTTGGGTTGGTTGTAGATAGTTTAACAGGTGGCAGACAGTAATGAGAACTCGAACTGTATTGCCATTGTATCCGAGAGGAGGTTGGACATTAATTAATATAAACCTGATGTAAAATGTATTATGATCAGTACTCTCGAGAGTAAAACGCTATTGATTGATTGATTTTAAGACTGGTATCTGTCCATTTTAGCTGTGATAATTATCTTACAAATTCTTATTTATGGGCAGAGTGTTTTAATTGAATTGGTTAATAAACACAGGAATGAAATTCCTTACACATGTTTAATGCACCGAGCTGTCTGTCTAACTACTGGCCACAGTTCGGACATCATGCATACACTACGAGACAAAACCACAAGGGGTCTCTTCACATCCCCAAGATCCAGAACAATACTCATGGGAGGCACACAGTACTACATAGAGCCATGACTACCATGGTAACTCTTTCTTCTTCATCCAAGTAACTGACGCAAGCAGTAAAATTAGATTTTAAAAACAAAAAAACACCTTATGGAACAGTGGGGACTGTGAAGCAACACAAACATTGGCACACACACACAATAACATACGCACTATACATAAGGATTATATATGTGGTGGAGTAGAGGCCTGAGGCCACACAGTGTGTTGTAAATGTATAGTAAAGTTTAAAAATTGTATWAACTGCCTTCATTTTACAGGAAGAGTAATGGGGAACCATAATAAATATAAAAACATACACCACGTGCTTAGATGTTATTGCGGGTGTAGCGAAATGCTTGTCGCAAAGTTTCCTATGGACTAGAAGCAAGGCAGCCCTCTGTYGGCACCATTATTTCATTACATTTAATGTGATCCACAACAAGACAAATTAGAGACCAAATTCATGCATTCTGTAATGTTCTTACACTTYTCAATGTCCACAATTTGAATGAAAGTGTCATACTGGACCTTTTAATAATGTTTGCAGTAAGATATGCTCTAAACAGGTATTGGAAGTGGAACAATATAATTTTGTATATGGGCTTAATAAGTAATATATATTTTGATGACCTGTGTGAAATTATGGGGAGGCAGGTAGCCTAGCGGTTAAGAGCGTTGGGCCAGTAACTGAAATGTGGGTACCATCAGGATGAAAATGTAAGCTATAAAATCAGCTTTTCAAATAGAAAAAAGTTTTTTTTTCTCTCACTCTCTCGTACAATCCAGAACTTGTACGGCTGAGAGTGGAATGATTAGACTTAACTGAAAGATTATTTCCACCACTATGGAGGATTTCATTTCATTGGACATGAAGAACATACAGCAGGCAGACACCATCAAACAGAAGTGGAACAAAAACACCAATGATCTCCAGTATTGGTACTTCACTAAGCAATGTCTTGAAGAGGATAGGTACAGAGACACTGTCTGAGACACATGGGGCCCTATTCAATCAAAACCTATTACTGGCGTGAGGCACAACAACATCCTGTCACTTCTTCTCTCCTTCCGTCAGTGTCTGCTCTAGAAGACCCCCTCCTCTCCAGTGACCTGCCACGCTACAGGTTTCTACCCCAGTGGAGTCATGGTGGTCTGGCAGAAAGACGGACCAGATCACCATGAAGATGTGGAGTATGGAGAAACTCTCCCTAATGAAGATGGAACCTTCCAGAAAAACACCCACCAGTGGTCAAGTGGAAAAACAACTTTCAGTGTGTGGTTCAGTTCACAGTTAGTGTGATTAAAAAGCATGAACACACACACACATATTAATATGTTTCCCATCACATTATGGGATATGTTAAATGAATGTTTCTTCTTTATCTTTATTCTCAGATATACAGGCTCAAAGCGGCAGCCCAGCAGGTTGGTATAAAAAAAATCAACAGAGATTACATTGCTAAAGAACTGTTCTGTAGTAACTGCTGTTACAATGTCAAAAGCACTGGCACTACTGCTGTTACAATCAAAATAATTCTGGCATATAACCTGTCCTCACCCTTGTATTTTCCTACCTGGTGTTTAGGCCCATTCAGAGTGATGAATGGAACCAGCTCCTGCGCTCGGAGAGCAGAGGTGTTTTTCTATGGACACTGGAGGACTCTATTGGGGCTTGAAAGCAGATCATATTGTGTGGAGAAAGATGGACTGTGGGAATGCTGTAGCTGCAACTTACAGACCTCAGTTTGGAGGGAAGTGGAGGATACCAACTAGCATGTATTGATTGCTAAGGTCCGGATTCTACTCTTGAGAAGTGTACATTAGTCTCACGTGGAGATGGTGTCTTTGAGCATAAGTGTAATTATGCTAATGTAATCTGTTCAGGTAAGATTGATATGTGTTGTATTAAAGATTGTATCAAACAAAATTAGGATATTTTAGATTTTCATTTAATATTCAATATTCATATTTTTGGGGGGCTGAAAATACTAGTATCATCAACAAAACTGAATGTTCTACCGTCTCTTTTTGTTCAGATTTTGTTAAGTTTGTGGATGAAGCTGGTTTCTGCTCTGGAAGAGTGGAGCTGAAGTCCAATCAGTCCTGGACGTCAGCGTGTGAAGCTGACTTTGACAGGCAGGATACAGAGGTAGTCTGTCGGGAGCTTGGCTGTAGCGCCTTGTTGAGAATATATAAATAAATAGTATGTACTCTTCTTTCTCCAGAGTCTGATGATGTGAGGCTGGTGGGAGGAGGCAGTCGCTGCGTTGGTAGAGGGGAGTGGTACCAACAGGGAAAGAGGAATATGTAGCCTGTAAAATATGGGTGGAGATTGAAGGATGTCGCTGATTTTTTTTGTGTAGACAGCTGGACTGTGGCTCCACTGTTTCAACACTACTTGGAAAACCGCACTGAAGGGTTTGAAGTGTACTGTAATGGACCTGAGCCTGCGCTCAGGGACTGTGGAAGAGGCACAGGGCCAACTTTGGTGACTCCAAGGCATTTATAAGTTATATTCTTCAAGAATCAATGGGTACATAGCATTAACTTATAAGTCAAAACACGGATGTAGCAACTGCTGATTGCCCCTTTAAAGAGGTTTTTATTTTTGTGTTTTATTTTTATAGATCTCCCGCTTAAGCCCGATATCTCCATGACCATCTCAATGGGACGGGTCTCCAGGGGCCACCAAAGGACTCTAGAGGTGTTCAGGGGCCACAGCTTCACCATCACCTGCTCCACTCAGCCACAGCACCCGGGTGTCTCCTTCCTCCTCACGTACCCTGACTCCAAAACAACCCAGACCTAGCCAGCTGTCTATCACTCTGCTGCCTTCCTCTTTCCCGCTGCAGATGACTTCCACCAAGGGAACTACAGCTGTGTTCATGAGATGTACTGTATTTTACATGACTTCTCTTCTGAGAGTGAGCTACTCTCCCTCACTGTCACAGGTAACTGAAAACGAACCGTACTTATAACTTTGACATTAACAGATTTTCCACAGACGAATCTGATGATTAACAATCCCCTAATGAAATGTCTTTCTGTTGCAGTCTCTCCTCTGACAGCTTTCTACTGTCGGTGACAGCCAACTCCACCACCTATCTGTACATCAAGGTAAAGACATTAAAAAGTGACAAGTCAGGTGAACAAACTTTGTATTTTAGAAGGCAAGTCTTGGTTTAATCACTGAATGAATCAGTTGGATTGTATTGTACCTGTGATTTTTTATATTACTGACTTTTGGTGCTGTGTTTTAGACCACCAAGAGGCCGAAGCAAGTGGAAGGGGTGAACTTGGAGATGGTTTCTCTGAAGTCTAGAGCTGTAGCCGGACCGGGAGAGGAGAGAGCAGCCCAGGGTACAGAGTAGGGTGAAGTTGACTGAAAAGTCCAAGTGGGGTCCTTGGGATTTCCAACTCTGATGTTACCCCATTGAAATTGAAAGTAAAAAATGTTTAAAATGTAGAGGAAATCTAAAACATTTAACATTGTAAAAAGTTAAGGGTTAAGGTTAGGGTTATGGTGAGGTTTAGGGTATCGATGTCCCAAGGTTTCCGGGTGGCACTGACTGAAGTTGACCGTAGAGACGTTGACCTCAGGTCAGTTTTTTGTTTTCCAGATATGATGGGACTGGTGTGGACTTGAGGGAACTTTAATCCCCATCCAATCTAATTAAATGAGTATTAAGTTTCCATTGGTGATGCTATTGTTATGGCTACACTCCTATTGTTGTTGTTGTCATTGCTGCCAGACATAAGAGTTGGCCAGAGCACAGTTAGCATTAGCCTAGCTTAGCTGAGACATGATCATATGTCAGTGTAGGGCTAGGTTGCCCCGAGGTGCTGCTCTAATATCAACCACCAGCTGTCTCCACTGCTCCCCTCTAAGCCCCACTCGACTTGAGGGGTAACTTGTTCTTACCCTGGGTAACCAACTGAGCGCTCAAGATACAATACAAGATACAATACAATACAATACCTAAATCCTAACCTTTGTCAGGTTATATCTGTGACATTTTTTTTTTGTTTTAAACTCAACTCTTGAGATGGATAACAAAGACAGTTACTTAATATAAAGCATTGAGTTTCCATTCATATAYAGCWACTAATCACCTTGAGGGRAAAAAACGGGAAAAGTCACATCAACTAATTTGAACGGTTTTTATTKAAGTGAAAGACATGATATTACACGTGACATGACAGCTAATAAACATGTACACAGCATTTATTACAGGAATTGTTTGGAATCACTTCCCTGTGCTCACTCAAAAACTCCACTCCTTCAGTCTGGGTTAGACACACAGAAGGCAGCCAATCTGTTCAGTAAATATTAGTAGCTTCATTGACTCCAGCTCCGAGTAAAGAGAAAACCCTAACAAAACGAGTGGTAGAAACCCCATCAGAGGACACATTCTGCCCACAGAGTTCAATCATGGCTTCACAGAGCTAAATAACCATGGTGATATTGTCTGAACAACTGTTTGTGTGTGAAAGTGACAGTGAGAGTGAGAGTGAGAGTGAGAGTGCATTGTGCATATATGTTCCCGTGACTATTTGCTATTTTGCTATTATTAGCATCAAATTATGTTATTTGTGTGGGTCAGTGCAAATAGTGTATGTGTGGGTGGGTTGTGTGTGTGTGTTCAGTAGTGTGTGATCAGTGTGTGCACGGAAGTGTGTGCGAGGGAGCTGCGTGAAGGATTAGCCCCAGTGTGTGTCCACCCGTGATTAGCCTGGTCAGTGGGCCTGTTGTGCATTCACYCAGCCCATTAGCATATTAATGCTGCCTCCCTCTTGATCTCTCTGTCTCTCTCTTTTCTCCACCCTCTCTCTTTCTCTTTCCTTTCTATAGCTATTTCCCGAGTCTCGCTCGAACTTCCTCCCTGGCAATTTTTTTCTCAACTTATTTTGTACTTCCCTTTCTCTCTGCGCTCAGTTTGGGCCCTTCGTACTTTACACATTTCTCTCTTCCTTGTTCTCTTGTCTTTCCCTCCAAAAAGGTCCTATTGCCCTTTTCTCCTCCTTCTTTCTCTTCCCAAATCCCTCCTTCCCTGATAATCCCAGTCTCTCGCCCCAAGCCCCGTCTCTCCCTACAATCTCCAAATCCTTCACAGTGCTTTACTTTGGCTCTCGTTTTCCCTATTATTCCGTAGCCTAACCCTTGAACTCTGCCAAACACAGGCAAATGCAAACACACACACACCTCACTTCATTCATTCAATCTAATTTTCTCTCACTCTCTCCCCTTTCCTGCTAGAAGTGTGCATCTTGTGAGACCTTTTTTGAATAGCTTTGAAAGAAAAAGCAACCTAGAAAACAGGGACTGAAGTGCAAACCGGACACATTCAACAGTACTTAACATTATAAATGCTATTCATTTCTCCCTCTAATGACTTCAGCCTCCAAGTAGACTCAACCTCTTGTTCTGGCTCTTAACCGCCACCGTGAGCCACGTTGAGAAGCTGGAGAATAGTAGAAGTACAAATAATTTTGGGGAAAAAGCCCAGTGTGGTAAAGGTGACCATTTATACCCACACGTTTCCTTCTGTCCCTTCCATGTCTGCATTACTGGAGATTTCTGGAGGYCAGGRGCGTGATGTCCATCCACAACTCCTGGTTTCAGGGAGGCAGACACAAGAATTGCGTTTGGACAATCAGCTCCGGACCCCCTGGGTCAGCACATAGCAGGGRTGGATGGGCAGACGTTTGGATAGACATAGGGTACAGAGAAACGTATAGGGAAATGAAGGCCTCTGAAACCCTAACTCAACCACCCTTTCTGTGTGTTCATGACACAATGATGAACGCAGGGTCACTTTGCAGGGCAGCACCCCAAGGCAGCAGCAATGTGACCCATACAAAAGGGCTCCCCATGGTCACACGGATCAAAGAGACAAAAGCTCCCTATGATAACTTAGTGCAGCCGAGTGTTAACACATGAGCAGCCAAGGTAAGAGCTGGAAACAAAAGTGAGAATTTGAAACAAAAGTAGCCCCCAAAACTGAATTGCTCTATGCAACATTTGTCTTCCTATATGAGCTGTGTCAAAACGAATAATATGRGCCGCTTTCGAAAGGCCTCAGCCATTCATTGATGCTCCATGTGCTGCTCACAACTGAAGAGCAGCCCTGCACGCCCCACAAAGAGAAATAAAGTATTTCATATCCATATCTTAAAGTTAAAGTTAACAGTTATTTGTTTGAGTAGATACTATTGAGTAGATACTATAAAAAGTAATATTTAAAAGTCKAATGAAGACTTGTTTTTCTTTTGAATTCAGAAAATGACCTTTAACTGAAATATTTGATTACAGAAAAAAAGTGGTTCGCTTAAAAACTGGTTAAATTAACCTCTTTTAAATATCAAAAACTAAATCTTGATTTTTACAGTACTTAGTACATTTTTTCCCACAGAGGATGTTTAGAARGTTCAATAAAGTTTATTTCCCTTCCTGAATATCAGCCACGACTGGAAAATAAAAGCTAGTCACCCATTTTTACCCATTCATGTTGAGAAGTTTCTTCAAWGTGGTAGTAATCTGTTGAGCAGCAGTGAAGTTGTTCCACTGTCCCGGCAAGGAATCCAACGAGAGTCCAACTGCTGCATCTGGTCTACGACATGGCTCCGTGCCACAGATACAACCTCTAGCTCTGAATTCAACCTTAACTACTGCTCTTGTATCATAACAGGTCACTATAGACCACCTCAACCATGGTTGCATTCACATTGGCACAACAATTAAAGTGTACCGATGTATTCAAGCTATGTTGAGTACCTTAAAGACAAAAAAAAAGCTACTAGACTTAGTTGAGGCCTAAAAACATTGGCACGTTATAACAAATAAAAACCCTGCTGCTCAAAGGTATAGAAATTCATCCTGAAATATTTTTTATCTTCTTCCCTCAGATGTGTTCTTGTTTTAGCTGCGTTGCGTTCAATATCTGACACACTGTCCTACTTTAGCATCTTAACGCTTGCCTTCTCTGCTCCTGCATCCTTCTCTCTTGCGTTCTCCGACCCTTTCTGCCTGTTCCTCCTTCTGTCTTTCAATTTCCTTCACTCCCCCTCTCTCTCTTTTTCTCTCTCTCYCTCTTCATTTCATGCAGCACTGGGGTTACCTAAGAGACTGGGCCTCAATGAAGAAAATCTCCTTTGGTACAATGAACTGGGCGAGAGGCAGAGGGGGAGAAGTGGGTGGCGGGTGCAGGGAGGGGTGGAATGAGAGGGAAAGATAGTGATGCAGATGCCGGACAGAGGGATACAAAATCCAAAATTGAATAAATGGTTGCGCTTGTGTGATTTCTCTTCAATGGTCTGTCTTTTGGGGTCGCCGTTGGCGCCTCTTGATCAGTCAGTCTGTTGSGCTGAGCTGAAAACGTCTCCCACTTTTGAATCTTATGCTGAATTTCCAACTAACCTCTCCCTGTATAAAAGTGCTAGAAAAATAAATAAAAAATACAACTGTTCTTATAAGACTGGGAGACCATTTCTTTTTTAATAGTGTTGTTGTTTTCATGTAGGCCTATAYGGCTGCGTTCATACAGGCATCCCAATTCTGATCTTCTTGTCATTAATTGGTCTTTTGACCAATCAGATCAGCTCTAAAAGAGAAAAAAATCTGAATTAGGCTGCCTGTGTAGATGCAGCCTATGAGATTTACCTTTTCAAACCTAATTGTACAGATTTGTGAAATATGATGCATTTGGGAGTATTCGGGAGTTTCAATAGGAGCCATTTTGTGTGTTTGTTTGTTTACTCTGAGTGGGAGGTGAAACGGCATTGAGGATCAAACTGCTCCATTAAATGACAAGTGTGTGTTTTGACAACACAACACCAACATGGTCACAGACCCATTCAACACAATTAAACACAATCCCTGTTTATTTAACACCTTTGCCCCAGAATCAACTTAATTGGTCAAGTCAAAAAATTTAATTAGTGATAAGTAATTTTCACAAAATGTCCTGCAAGCACCTTATTGGGTATGTTATTGCTACTATTGTTCTTTCCATTTGTTYTGGAGTAGCATACAAATTCCTATTGCTCCAATCTGTCTCTTTACATCTCTCCTTAAAGCTACCCTTTGCMGAATGTGAGAGAAACAATAGGACTAATAAAAGTGGTTTAGCTAATAATKATGAAGTTAGCTGATGAAGTTAGTTACCACTACCACTCCCTACCATAAATACCAGCACTGTGAAATAGGATATTTGTGTATCATGTTTGTGCCTTTTGCGGCTAACTGCATTGACGACGTGCTCTTCTTATTTCTATGAACATTTTCAGCGCACATGTCAGGATAAATCTGAGATTGCCATGGTAATGACTTTATTAAATAGCATAACCAGAAGTACCGCAGCGGAATTAATCGAAGGATTGTGGGTGCAGGGGTGGAGGGAGTGTGTGGGGGGCTTTGGGGTGTGTGTGGGGTACCCCTGGGCAGATTGTCCGCGGCTCGAATGAAGTTATTTCCAAGGGCCCTGTCCATCTGTTACCGTGGCAGCAGTGACCGAGGCGTTGCCATGGCGCGGTCCACACAAAAGGGTGTGGCGTGGGAACGAGTCCAAGGGTCAGGAGTGAGGTTGTCCGGGTCATAGGTCACAGCCAGCTGGACAACACACAAGAGGAGGCGAGGGTGAGAAAAGAGGGAAGGAAAGATTTTGAGCAGGAGCTGGCCAACTGGACACTGCTGGATGTTAACATTGAACTGAGCGGTGAGATAAAAGGTCAAGAGAAGGGTGGGGGGGTGCCCACTGTCCGGACTATAGGAGGCTCCCTGCATTAGGCCCAATATCCACTGGTATCTAATCATGCATAGCATATGTGGCTATTGAGAGCCACGGAAGGCTGTGTGTGTGCCAACGCTTTGCCTAGATAAGTGAAACTCAGGGAAAACAATTGRCTATTTGCAAATATTTAATTCCGGTTCCTTTTGAATAAAAAATCCAATAGGAAAGAATGCGGCCAATGTATCACAATTGTTCAAWGTAGCAAAAAGCTATTTCCAACCTAGAAGACACGAACTGTAAGGAACTGGCTTCAACACCAAGCCACCACGACTAGACAGCCTGCATCTCCATTCCTCCACAGGCCTTTAGATTCATTCATTTCATATCAACTGCTTTTAAATCTACAGTTCCGTTATCATGCCAATCTAAACATTCAAATGTTCAAAATGTTACAGAACTCAAGTCCCAAGTTTGAAACGTTAAAATTCAGTCAAAACTAAYATGGTGAGAAACAGATTGAAAATGCCCCACCGCCCCAATAGCGAAACCCATTCAGCCCTRCGATCCAAACGGCGGGTTATAACTGAATCAGAGGATAACACGTTATGACACACGGATGGGGTGAATAGCTTACAATGTAATTAAAGCTACACCAACACCCCCTAGTCAACAGCACAGCCCATAGACCCTAATGGGGAAGGATGAAAGGCCGTGATCTATGCGTCATGGCTGACAGTAATAGGATTAAAGTCAGCCATGGGAGAACATGGCAGACCAAGTCCAATGCCCCCGTTTGACACCTTTTGTGATTGGCCAGAAACACTGTTCAGAGCAAGAAGATGAGGGACAAAAGCGTTTAACACTGTGTTGTAGCTACAGATATACGAAAAGGGAGAGCGGGGGGGCTAAAATACGCGACGGACAAAATTTAATCCTGAGATTTGACAACTCAATCCCAGATGTATMTTTTTAGCTATATCCCATAATTTATGGAATAAATAAATAAGGAAAACTATTTATGTATCTTTGATGAAATGCCTTAGTGTAGTTTGATGGTTCAATGAACATGATTTGTTATCGATAGATTGTGTACCAGTCAGATTTTAGTTTCATTATACCAGGATGTGAATCTCTAGTCCAATGCTTACCATTTGAACAAGTAAAATATTCAAATGTAGCTTTTCATAATGCGAAAAAAGGTATGTATTAAAAAAATATAAACCCGCAGTACAAAATGTTTAATTAAAGTGTAAATAACACATGCATTGATATCAATAGGAGACTAAGTGAACATTTCACCAKAGTGGAAGTTAGGATTCGCCCCTTACTGACCGTTGTTCATGCTTGATGCAGCAATGCCATAACCACATGAAATGTGMAACTTCCATTTGCTCTTTTGAGTTTATAGAGCCAAATAAAAGAGGGATGCGTCTCTAGGAAATAGTAAGTTCACTGGGTTCAATCTCTTTAAATCTCTTGCCATGTTGAAGTGACCCAGAGAGCCATTCTGCCCCTCTGTTCTCTCCAACAGTGCAGGCTGGGARAAGGACCAAAAACGGTCATTTTACACCAATGATAGTCACTTCCTGCCAAGATTCACAGGGACAGAGTTCAAAGTGATYGGCACACAAATATATTTTAGGCCTCCATTTTCAGAGCCCGTTTAATGTGTCTGTAGCCAGGAGGATCGCTGAGTTGGAGTGGACTCTCGCCTMTAGCTTCTACACAGGTTGGACTGATATGACACAGCATCCCAAGAAACKTGCTAGCTGGATGTAGATCACAAAATAGTTTCCAAGGAGTTCCAAAAATGTGTTTCAAACTCTGTCCTCCCTTCTGGTTTTAGGGAATTCATATTGAATCAAGCCAATTGTATTCCTCATTGCACATAYTGTATCTGGGATGATTTCTGTTGTGAGTTCTTGTAACAACAGAAGACAGGATTTACTGTATTGATGACACCATACATCTAACATAACATATGACCAAAACAATAACATACTATAATGTGTCTACACATTTGAATGTCTTGCAGCCTAATATTTAGGGGTCATGCAAATTAGTTTATGTGTGTAGATGGAGCATTCTGTGACTGTCAGTTTAGCAGAAGTGAGTCACTRTGAACATTTGAAAATSTTCAAAACAATCTGGTCTTAATGGCCATGTACTATCCCACCTGGCACAGCCAGRAGAGGACTGGTCACCCCTCAGATCTCTAGGTTTCTTCCTAGGTTCCTKCCTTTYTAGGAARTWTTTCCTAGCCACYGKGCTTCTACAAATGCATTGCTTTCTGTTTGGGGWTTTAKGCTGTGTTTCTATATAGCACTCTGACATCTGCCGATGTAAAAAGGGCTTTATAAATAAATGTGATTGATTGATTGACTATGTTCAACCAAATAAACAAATMTCTGTATTTCATTGGAAATGATCGTCATGGACTGGTTATGAAAYGTGTACGCTAATAATCGGGAAACAAGTACAGGGAGTGAATTTTTTTAATTAATGAACATAGAACAAAACAAGAAACACGAGTAGAGTACAAACAGAAACAGAGTCAATAATGCCTGAGGAAAGACCCAAGGGGAGTGACAGATATAGGGGAGGTAATCAGGAAGGTGATGGAGTCCAGGTGAGTGTCATTAGGCGCAGGTGCGCGTAACAATGGTGACAGGTGTGCGTAATGATGAGACAACTGGCGACGTTGTGCCGGAGAGGGGGAGCAGTAGTAAACGTGACAGGTTATGCTAGTTAACAAACTACGTGTGAGTTTCAGTAGCCTAAAGTACAAATAAAACCTAGACGGAAGAGGAGGTGTGCTTGAYAACAGCATAAACAAACATCTATGCAGTAGTGGAAAAAGTACCCTATTATCATATTTGAGTAAAAATAAAGATACTTTAATAGAAAATTACTTCAGTAAAAGTGAAAGTAACCCAGTAAAATACTACTTGAGTAGAAGTCTAAAAGTATCTGGTTTTAAATATACTTAAATATACTTATTTTTGTACTTATGTATTGTATGTAGTATTTTTGTGGTGTGGTTTTCATACAAGCCTTTGGGCTTCCAACCACACCTGCACACTGTATTATAATGTTTTATTTAATTAGTTTTTTTTCTGTATTGTTGTCTATCACTTGTTTTCTTGAATAAAAAAAATAATTAAAAAAAATAAACATTAATTTCACCCAAAAACTATATTTTGGTATTTGTTTCATTAGTGTTCAAAATACAGAAATCATCACCGTATGATGCATTTTGCATTATATGCTGGGATGATTTCTGTATTTTGAATGTCTACACATGTGAAAACGACGTGTTTCTATGATCTATGGTTAAAAAGATAAAAAGAAAGGTCCTAAAAAATGCTTTTCAATGAAAAGTGAAAAAAATGGTTATTTTCAAAACCTGAAATGAGTTTCTAGCCAGAGGCAGAAGTAGGTAGTAACGCACTGAAAGTAACACGTTACATGTACWTAAGTACATTTTTGGAAGAACTATACTGAACAAAAATAAAAACGCAACATGCAACAATTTCAAAGATTTCAACGATTTTACTGCRTTGMAGTACATATAAGGAAATCAGTCAATTGAAATAAATWAATTAGGCCCTAATCTATGGATTTYATATGACTGGGCAGGGGTGCAGCCATGGGTTGGCATGGGAGGGCATAGGCCTACTCACTTGGGCGCCAGGCCCACCCACTGGGGAGCCAGGCCCAGCCAATCAGAATKAGTTTTTCCCCACAAAATGGCTTTATTACAGACAGAAATACTCCTTAGTTTCATAAGCTGTCTGGGTGGCAGGTCTCAGAYGATCCCGCAGRTGAGGAAGCTGGATGTGGAGGTCCTGGACTAGCGTGGTTACACGTGGTCTGCGGTTGTGAGGCCGGTTGGCTGTACTRCCAAATTCTCTAAAACAACGTTTTGGTAGATAAATTAACATTAAATTCYCTGGCAACAGCTCTGGCGGACATTCCTGCAGTCAGCATGCCAATTGCACGCTCCATCAAAACTTGAGACATCTGTGGCATTGTATTGTGTGACAAAACTGCACATTTAAGAGTAACCTTTTATTGTCCCCAGCACAAGGTGCACCTGTGTAATGATCATGCTGTTTAATCAGCTTCTTGATATGCAACACATGTCAGGTGGATGGATTATCTTGGCAAAGGTCAAATGCTCACTAACAGGGATGTAAACAAATTTGTGCACCACATTTGAGAKAAAGCATTTTGTGCATATGGAAAAGTTCTGGGATCATGAAACATGGGACCAACACTTTACATGTTGTGTTTATATWTTTTTTWGTATTGTACTTTTCTAGTTACTCTCTGTAGTTACTCTCKGTATTCTTACTCAAGTAATTTCTGAAGGAAGTAACTTACTTTTTAACAGTTACATTTTACCAAATMACTTCAGTGACATAGATTTCTATTATTATATCTTCGCTCTTGGGTGAAAACCTTGTRACTCCAAATGTGGAGATATTTTTTATTGGTCACATACACGTGTTTAGCAGATGTTATTGCGGGTGTAGCGAAATGCTTGTGTTTCTAGCTCCAACAGTGCAGTAAAATCTAACATGAATGGAATTTAATAATAAGTGATTTCAAGTCTATGTATATAGGGCATCAGCCTCTAATGTGCTAGTGATGGCTATTKAACAGTCTGATGGCCTTGAGATAKAAGCTGTTTTTCAGTCTCTCGGTCCCAGCTTTGATAAACCTGTACTGACCTGTGAACAGGCATTGGCTCTGGTGTTTGTTGTCCTTGATGATCTTTTTGGCCTTCCTGTGACATCGGRTGCTATAGGTGTCCTGGAGGGCAGGTAGTTTGCCCCCGGTGATGCGTTGGGCAGACCGCACCATCCTCTGGAGAGCCCTGCGGTTGCAGGTGGTGCAGTTGCCGTACCAGGCGGTGATACAGCCCGACATGATGCTCTCAATTGTGCATCTGTAAAAGTTTGTGAGGGTTTTAGGTGCTAAGCCAAATTTATTCAGCCTCTTGAGGTTGAAGAGGCGCCGTTGCACCTTCTTCACCACACTGTCTGTGTGGGTGGACCATTTCAGTGAGTCTGTGATGTGTACGCAGAGGAACTTTCCACCTTCTCCACTGTGGTCCCGTCGATGTGGATAGGGGGGCRCTCCCTTTGCTGTTTCCTGAWGTCCACGATCAGCTCCTTTGTTTTGTTGACATTGAKTGAGGTTATTTTCCTGGCACTACACTCCCAGGGCCCTCACTTCCTCCCTGTAGGCTGTCYCGTCATTGTTGTTAATCAAGCCTACTACTATTGTGTCATCTGCAAACTTGATGATTGTGTTGGAGGCSTGCGTGGCCACGCAGTCATTGGTGAACAGGGAGTACAGGATGGGGCCAAGCACGCACCCTTGTGGGGCTCCAGTGTTGAGGATCAGCGAAGTGGTGGTGTTGTTTTCTACCTTCACCACCTGGGGGTGGCCCGTCAGGAAGTCCAGGACCCAATTGCATAGGGCGGGGTTCAGACCCAGGGCCTCGAGCTTAATGATKAGCTTGGATGGTACTATAGTGTTGAATGCTGAGCTATAGTCAATGAACAGCATTCTTACATAGGTATTCCTCTTGTCCAGATGGGATAGGGCAGTGTGCAGTGCGATGATGATTGCATCATCTGTGGATCTATTGGGGCGGTAAGCAAATTGAAGTGAGTCTAGGGTGTCAGGTAAAGTAGAGATGGTTCCCAATCAGAGGCAGCTGTTTATCGTTGTCTCTGATTGGGGATCATATTTAGGTTGCCATTTTCCCTTTTGGTTTTGTGGGTTCTTATTCTATGTTTAATTGCCTGTCTGCACTAGCCATATTAGCTTCACGGTTCGTTTTGTTATTTTGTTCGTTTTGTTCAGTGTTCATTCTTTAAATAANTTCTATGTTTAATTGCCTGTCTGCACTAGCCATATTAGCTTCACGGTTCGTTTTGTTATTTTGTTCGTTTTGTTCAGTGTTCATTCTTTAAATAAAGAAGAATGTACGCTTATCACGCTGCGCCTTGGTCTCCTCCCTACGACGGCCGTGACAGATCAACAACCAATTTGAGAGAGCTTGAAGAATTCTGAAAAGAATAATGAGCAAATGTTGAACAATCCAGGTGCAGAATGCTCTTAGAGACTTACCCAGAAAGACTCACAGCTGCAATCGCTGCATATACAAAGTATTGACTCAGTGGTGTGAATACTTATGTAAATATTATATTTCTGTATTCCATTTTCAATACATTTGCCTAAATGTCTAAAAACAGGTTTACACATGGCCATTTTAGGGTATTGTGTGTAGATGGGTGAGATTACTATTTTTTAAATCCATTTTTAATTCAGACTGTACACAACAAAATGTGGAATAAACCAAGGGGTATGAATACTGAAGGCACGGTACACCCAAAAGTACTCATAAATGTTTTTATGCTTAGCAGGACATGCAAATGGTCTAATTCACTCACTTATCAAGAGAACACATGGTTGTCACTACTGCCTCTGATCTAGTGGACACTAAACAAAAAGGCTTTGTTTGTGAATGATGTCAAAAAAATGCTGGGTTAAAAACAAACAGATGAGGGTTTTTCATCATTATTCTTGTTCTGGAGGCAGCTCTGCAGTATGGTCACTAGCTGGCACAGCCACAAAGTCATACAATCTGTTATTAAACCTAACCCTAACCATAATAACTCATAATGACAAAGCAAAAACAGGTTTGTATAATTTTTTGCAAATGAATATAAAAAAACTGAAATATSACATTTACATAAGTATTCAGACCCTTTACTCAGTACTTTGTTGAAGGACMTTTGGCAGCGATTACAGCCTCAAGTCTTCTTGGGTATGACGTTACTAGCTTGGCACACCTGTATTTGGGGAGTTTCTCCCATTCTTCTATGAAGATCCTCTTAAGTTCTGTCAGGTGGAGCATTGCTGCACAAGCATATTTCAGGTCTCTCTAGAGATGGTCGATCGGGTTCAAGTCCGGCCTCTGGCCTGGGCCACTCAAGGACATTCAGAGACTTGTCCCGAAGCCATTCCTGCGCTGTCTTGGCTGTGTGCTTAGGGTCGTTGTACCGTTGGAAGGTGAATCTTCGCCCCCCAGTCTGATGTCCTGGGTGCTCAGGAGCAGGATTTCATCAAGAATCTCTCTGTACTTTGCTCCGTTAATCTTTCCCTCGATCCTGACTAGTCTCCCAGTCCCTCCGGCTGAAAAACATATCCACAGCATGGTGCTGCCAACACCATGTTTTACTGTAGGGATGGTGCCAGGTTTCCTCCAGACAGAAGTAATGGCATTCAGGCCAAAGAGTTCAATCTTGGTTTCAATTTTTTTTGTTGCCTTTTGGTAAACTCTAAGCGGGCTGTCATGTGCCTTTTACTGAGGAGTGGCTTCGGTCTGGCCACTCTACCATAAAGGTCTAATTGGTGGAGTGCTGCATAGATGGTTGTCCTTCTGGAAGGTTCTCTCCCGATTGCTCAGTTTGGCTGGGCTGCCAGCTCTAGGAAGAGTGTTGGTGGTTCCAAACTTCTTCCATTTAAGAATGATGGAGGCCACTGTGTTCTTGAGGACCTTCAATGCTGCAGAAATGTTTTGGTACCCTTCCCCAGATGTGTGCCTTGACACAATCCGGAGCTCWACCACAGGTGGACTCAGTTCAAGTTGTAGAAACATCTCAAGGATGAKCAATGGAAACACGATGAATCTGAGCTCAATTTCGAGTCCCATAGCAAAGGGTCTGAATACTTCTGTAAATAAAGTATTTCAGTTTTTTATTTTGAATACATTTCAAACATTTCTAAAAACCTGTTTTCGCTTTGTCATTATGGGGTATTGTGTGTAGATTGATGAGGAAAAATGTGTAYTTAATMCATTTWCAATTAAGGCTGTGTACGTATTTTTTCTTTGAAAAGGTCAAGGAGTCTGAATACTTTCCGAATGCACTGCACTTACATGATATATAAATATGATATAYATAAAAAAACATATTCCACCACTTGAATATTGATGCCCCTATTAACATCGAGTWAAACTGAAAAGATTACCATACAAAGAAATCTTAAATTAAATAMATTAGATTAGTGTTTGCAATTGCATTGACCTTTAAGATATGAAGGTAGGTTTTTAAATGCATAATAGTATCAAGTTTAGAGAATTAGTTACAAAAAACTCCAGCAAATCTTTCCTGCTCTGTTAAAATAAATTAACATTGCTACGGGTTATTCATAAGAAATAGAAAAGCAATGTGATCTGCTGTCACCAGCACAAACCATGTGTCATTTGTGTCTATGTCTTAAAATTGATAAATGTTTTACATACTGTGTATATCTATGTTTTTAGGGTTGCATTTTCCTAAAATCCCAACAGTTCTACTGTCTGTTGTATGTTGCTTTAACACACACTTTTGTATCATTCCCACCATTGAAAATTAATCGGTGGGATTCAAATTAGAATAAACATTTTTCTTCTTCTGTGAAATCACTGAAAAAGAGCCTCTGAAAATTATTTGGAGGTGAAAAGCTTCAATTTCAAGAGAGAGTCATATCTAGTCCAAAGGGTGACAAAACTGTGAGAAGTGAAAAGAGCGGTGCATATTATTATGGGCAAGGGCAGGAATGGGCAGGCCGCAGACAGACAGAGAAAAGGACATTTACCTTGAACTCTGGCTGCTCTTTCTCTAGGGCGGTGTCAACAATTGTGCTAGGGTCTTACAGGGTCAGGGGGCGGGAGGAACCAGGGACAGAGGCCGCCCTGGGATCGTGGGGGCTACCCGGGGGTCAGGGGGGCTGGGGGGGGTATTGGCAGATTTGAGGGGCAGATGTCTAATCGAATTGTGGAATGTTAAATTGGTCCCCCTGATTTGCATCAATACAATAGGTTTCCCTTCGTGCCTTGGGCTTAGGGGTCAACCGTGTTCCCTTGCATTGAATAAGCATCATCTGAAAAGGTGTGAACTTTATATAGCAAGCAGACTGCATTGTAGGGAATACACAAAATTATATATACAGTGCCTTTCGGAAAGTATTCAGACCCCTTGACTTTTTCCACATTTGTTACTTTAAAGCCTTATTCTAAAATGTATTACATAGTTTTTTTCCCCCTCATCAATCTAGTTTCCTCATCAATCTACACACAATACCTCATAATGACAAAGCAAAAACAGTTTATTTTTATTTTTTGCTAATTTATAAAACCCCCAAAAATGAAATTTCACATTTACATAAGTTATTCAGACTCTTTACTCAGTACTTTGTTGAAGCACCATTGGCATCGATTACAGCCTAGAGTCTTCTTGGGTATGATGCACAGCTGTATTTGCGGAGTTTCTCCCATTATTCTATGCAGATCCTCTCAAGCTCTATCAGGTTGGATGGGGAGGGTTGCTGCCSCRCTATTTTCAGGTCTCTCCAGAGATGTTAGATCGGGTTCAAGTCCGGCCTCTGGCTGGGCCACTCAAGGACATTCAGAGACTTGTCCCGAAGCCACTCCTGCATTGTCTTGGCTGTGTGCTTAGGGTCATTGTCATGTTGGAAGGTGAACCTTCGCCCCAGTCTGAGGTCCTGAGCGCTCTGGAACAGGTTTTCATCAAGGATCTCCCTGTACTTTGCTCCATTAATCTTTGCCTCAAACCTGAATAGTCTCCCAGTCCCTGCCGCTGATAAACATCCCCACAGTATGATGCTGCCTCCACCATGCTTCACTGTAGGGATGGTGCCAGGTTTCCTCCAGGTGTGGCATTTGGCATTCAGGCCATTCAATCTTGGTTTTATCAGACCAGAGAATCTTGTTTCTCATGGTCTGAGAGTCTTTAGGTGCATTTTGGCAAACTCCAAGCGGGCTGTCATGTGCCTWTTACTGAGGAGTGGCTTCCGTATGGCCACTCTACCATGACGGCCTGATTGGTGGAGTGCTGCAGAGATGTTTATCCTTCTGGAAGGTTCTCCCATCTCCACAGAGGAACTCTAGCGCTCTGTCAGAGTGACCATCGGGTTCTTGGTCACCTCCCTGACCAAGGCCCTTCTCCCCGATTGCTCAGTTTGGCGGGCAGTCAGGTCAGAAATGTTTGCGTACCCTTCCCCAGATCTGTGCCTCGACACAATCCTGTCTCGGAGCTCTACGGACAATTCCTTCAACCTCATTACTTGGTTTTTGCTCTGACATGCGTTGTCAACTGTGGGTTATATAAACAGGTGTGTACCTTTCCAAACCATGTCCAATCAATTGAATTTACCACAGGTTTCTTCAACATGATTGGAGTCCACATTCAAAGATGATCAATGGAATACTTATGTAAATAAGGTATTTCTGGTTTTTATTTTTAATACATGCAAACATTTCTAAAAACCTGTTTTCACTTTGTCATTATGGGTATTGTGTGTAGATTGTTGAGGATTTTAGAAAATGTAATAAATTTTAGAATAAGGCTTTAACGTTAACAAAATGTGGAAAAGTTCAAGGGGTCTGAACACTTTCTGAAGGCACTGTATATGTGGATATACTTCCTATATATGTAATATCTGTGTCTCTCTATATTGAATGTATCTCTATTCTTATATACAGTGGAGAACAAGTATTTTGATACACTCTGCCGATTTTGCAGGTTTTCCTACCTACAAAGCATGTAGAGGTCTGTAATTTTATCATAGACACTCTCACTGGAGAGACGAGATCTAAAACAAAAATCCAGAAAACAACATTGTATGATTTTTAAATAATTAATTTGCATTTATATTGCATGACATAAGTATTTGATCACCTACCAACCAGTAAGAATTCCGGCTCTCACAGACCTGTTAGTTTTTCTTAAAGAAGCCCTCCCTGTTTCTCCACTCATTACCTGGTATTTAACTGCACCTGTTTGAAATCGTTACCTGTATAAAGACACCTGTCCACACACAATCAAACAGATTCCACCTCTCCACAATGGCCAAGACGACACGAAGTGTGTAGTGAGAATCAGGATAAAAGAGACGCAACACGCACTGGCGATGGGCCTACAGGACAATAGCAAGCAGCTTGGTGAGAAGGAACCAACTGTTGGCGGCAATTATTAGAAAATGGAAGAAGTTCAAGATGACGGTCAATCACCCTCGGCCTGGGGCTCCATGCAAGATTCACCTTGTGGGGCATCAATGATCATGAGGAAGGTGAGGGATCAGCCCAGAACTACACGGCAGGACCTGGTCAATGACCTGAAGAGAGCTGGACCACAGTCTCAAAGAAAACCATTAGTAAAACACTACGCGTCATGGAATTAAAACCTGCAGCGCACGCAAGGTCCCCTGGCTTACAGTGCATGTCCAGGCCTGTCTGAAGTTGCCAATGACCATCTGGATGATCCAGAGGAGGAATGGGAGAAGGTCATGTGGTCTGATGAGACAAAATAGAGCTTTTTGTCTAACCCACTCGCCGTGTTTGGAGGAAGAAAGAATATTGAGTACAACCCCAAGAACACCATCCCAACCGTGAAGCATGGAGGTGGAAACATCATCTTGGGGATGCTTTCTGCACAAGGGGAATCAGACGACTGCACCGTAGAGGGAGGATGGATGGGGCCATGTATCGAGATATTGGCCAACAACCTCCTTCCCTCAAGTAAGAGCATGAAGATGGGTGTGGCTGGGTCTCCAGCATGAAACGACAACGAAGCACAACAGCCATGGCAACTAAGGAGTGGCTCCGTAAGAAGCATCTCAAGGTCCTGGAGTGGCCTAGCCAGTCTCCAGACCTGAACCCAAATAGAAATCTGGAGGGAGCTGCAAGTCCCGTATTGCCGCCAGCAGACAGCCCCGAAACCTGAAATCTGGAGAAGTCCTGTAGGGAGGAGTGGGCCAAATCCTTCTTGCAGTGTGTGCAAACCTAAGTCAAGAATACGGAAACGTATGAATCTCTGTAATTGCAAACAATAGTTTCTGTACCAAATATTAAAGTTCTGCTTTTCTGATGTAATCGAAATTACTTATGTCAAATGCAATCAAGCAAATTAAATTACTTAAAAATCATACAATGTGATTTCTGGATTTTTGTTTTTAGATCCGTCTCTATAGTGAAGTGTACCTATGAAATAATACAGACCCTCTACATGCTTTGTAAGTAGGAAAAACCTGCAAAATCGGCAGTGTATAAATACTTGTCTCCCCCTGTATATATTTCCACATTATGAGTTTGGAATAATATTATGAAATTGTAAAAATGATTTTACGGCCTTTTAGTGTAAGAACTGCTTGAAAAGACCGGCTGAATTGTCACCTAGACCACTCACAGACAGTCCTACTAAATTATTTTCTTGAGAAATTGCTCTTTGCTAAGAAGCTATTTTTGTTTCTTTTTTTACCATTTTAATGAAAATAATTACAGTAAGGTACTAAGAAATAATTTGATATTGAGATTTTTTTTTAAACGGCTGCAATTGGCCTTTAAATTGTACTGGAGATGGGTCATTCCGCCATTTCGGTGCCTTTTGATTGAGAAGTGTAACTTCATCTAATTTGAACACATTCTGTCATAAAGAGCACATGTTCAACTTCATMAAAAACAWGTTTTCCCATCTCAAGAGGTTTAATTAAAAAAATACTATATTAAGTGTCTATTAAGCACCAAATGAAGTAACAGGGTTGACCGTAACAGGTTTGACGATTTCATCTTAAATCAGCCATAAATCACCTTTTGATTGGGGGAATGGAAGCTTGTTGTGTGCAACAGGAAGTGACAATTTTGCTTCACAAAAAAAAAAATGTTTAAAGATTTCTATGGGTAACAGGGTTGACGTGTTATGCTCGACCAGCTCAGTTTCCCAACATAAAACACCAGAAATTGCCAAAAAGTGTAGAACMAGCTCACCTGCTTTTACACAATGATTTGACTATTAGATGTTCAATGTTTCTTTTGAAAAATATTTTTAAAGGGATAGTTTCATCATATTAAAACGAGAGCTCCGTTCATGTAACAGGGTTGACCTTCAAATGAGGGACAAACATAAATGAATCACTAATCATACTAAATAAATAATAATCTTCAGCATTGACTTTGTYGAAGCAACAAAATATCTAGGGCTTTACAATGATGGTGAAAACTTGGAGAAATGTGAGGGTTAAGTGGGTTAAAATCTTTCTAGAAATGACAGAGGGTGCACAGAGGGACATGTCAAAAGGATGGATTTTGGCACTTTAGCAAGTCTTCATTCATATTAAAAATCTGATTTGTTTAATTATCCATGTGGTCTATATTAAAGGGCACTTCATTTAATATAACAGGCTTTTAAAATGCAATATTGGTGCACAATCTCTACTTGAAATATCAAAGGGACGCAAAAGGGGCACTCTTTTAGTGGAACGACCCAGCTATCYGGAGCCAGACTCCTGCAACTTGGGTCAAAGGGAAAGCCAGGCAGAGCTGAGTTCCAGCACCTTATAGGTCCAAAGAAAAAAGTTGGATAAAAGTGTGACAAACCAAGATTAGGGTTAGGGTTGAACATAAGGCTAGGGCTAAGTTTAGGGTTATTGCTAGGGTTCAGGTTAGGGTTGAGCCAGGGTGTGGACATTAAACTAGGGTTAGGGTTATGGCTAGGGTCAGGGTTGAGCCAAGGTGTGGACATTCGGGGACAAGAGGAAAGTGTGTAGAGACATGGCAGATGACAGTGAGCATGGCTAACCCACTTTTTCTCTGTCCCCGAATAGAGAAACACAGTATTTCTTTCCCGTCTCACTATACGTTTTGTTAGTTGGAATTCCATTGCTTTTCATAGAGAAACTTCATCATCAAATGCAGTAGTCCTGTCCTGATCTTGTGAAATATAGTACAAGTGTAAAAAGGTAGTCTAGATTCCTTCATTTAATTAGGACTACATTTTTCCATTCTTTGTGTGGATTCTCTGAGAGCAATAGATGGAAATACATTAAGACTGTAATAGTTTCCTAAACACCCACAACACACTCTCAGTTGAAAGTAAACCTCCCCTAAATAAGATAATTCCATTATTGGTCATTGCCTTTGCCAAAGTAATCTGTGCAATGATTTCCCTGAAAAGAATAGTAGTCAAAGAGAGTCCACCAGAGACGGAAGAGGAAGCGAGACATCCCACTCCCTATTTTTTTCTGGTTCATATACAGTCAATGAACTAAGCAGAACAGACCCAGCTGCTAATGCATTGGTGTCTATGGAAGAGCCACCCCCTTAAGATGACCGGAATTTTGACCATTACTGCCACCAGCTGGACGAGGTACTGAACGAGAAAATAAAAATCCATTGTAGGAAAGGGGGAAAAACGACATAAAAAATACAAAAAAAGACCAGTCAACAAACAAAACCCATCCCACTTATTCAATCACAGTCCATTCCAAAATACATTCCTACACAGCCTAAGGGGGRACATTCACCGACAGGATTTCTTGCAAGGCCTCGGCTGTGAAATCACGAAGACCCAATAAACGTTCAGCTGCATTCAGAATGATTCCAATGTTCTCAAACTTCTTTTCCGCTTGTGCTGTACAGTTTATGACCATTGCAATAAAAAATACAAAGTCCACTTTTTAATAACGCGACATTTCACGATCCCTCGGTTGATGAGAAACCTTCACTGGTCGTGGTACCTTTACTACCATCTTCCCCGACACTCATTCCTTCCACTCTTCTCACCGCCTCCAGATAGGAGACACGCTCAACAACCCTTACTCTTGCCGCCTCGGTCTCCTTCACCATAACAGGACACTCCAGGAATTCGGGTGCATGTTCGCCTCCACAATTGTAGCATTTCACTTCACCTGGCATAAGATCAGTGGCGATTTTAGCATGTAAATCTTGTGGGTCAAACTTACATGTTTTTTTTAGATGAATGCCAGCAAAGCCACTACACAACACAACAATAAACAATACATTAATTGCACTATAACGGTGACAACAAACTGTAGAGCCTTGTCTGTGTCACGTCTGCTCCCGCTCTTCCCCTCCCCCTGGCGCTTGAGGGCGCCAGAATGCCTTGCATCACTCACTCCTGCCATCCATCACGTACACCTGCCTTTCCTCGTCACGCGCATCAGCGTTATTGGACTCACCTGGACTCTCTTATCACCTGTTCATTTCCTCCCCTATATGTGTCAGTTCCCCAGCTCTGTTCCCCGCTTCTGCATTGATTGTTTTCTGTTTGCTAACKCTGTTTATGTCTCGTTCCATGTCCGTTATTTATTAAATGTTACTCCCCGTACCTGCTTCGTCTCTCCAGCGTCATTTCTGTGACAGTCTGGCAGCGAAACAGTTAATTCAGCCTCCTTTACTGCCTTTCAAAAAAACAGCTTCTATGACTGACTTGCATAAAGAAATGTGGTTTCTAATGACAATTGAGATGTACAAATTTTGGCATAAGGGGACAACGGGGGCATAATTTTGATTAAGACAGTAATAAGCGAGCTAGGATGGACATAGTCAGTATAACTAAACTCAGCAAAAAAAGAAACATCCCTTTTTCAGGACCCTGTATTTCAAAGATAATTCGTAAAAATCCAAATAACTTCACAGATCTTCCTTGTAAAGGGTTTAAACACTGTTTCCCATGCTTGTTCAATGAACCATAAACAATTAATGAACATGCACCTGTGGAACGGTCGTTAAGACACTAACAGCTTACAGACGGTAGGCAATTAAAGTCACAGTTAACCACACAACTTATAAATGCCTTATGAGCTTAGTTCGACTGTCACAGTCCATGAGAACCCAAAATACAAGCTAGTTTCCCCCAATGTTCTTAAACATTGTAAATGTAAACAAACACTGTATAGCTTCATAACATGGTTAAAACAATAATTGTGATATCGTGGATGGTCAGTCCTTGCATGCATAGCTCTGTCTATTAATCTGAGAGTGGTTACATTACTCCAGGCCCATCCCTCAGCTTTTTACCAAAACAGAGGCAGGGTGTCTGTTTTGTTATAGTTTCATCTGTGGATTTGCCCTTTAAACAGCTGCATATCATCAAGATATCAAAGTGTCACCAATTAAAAGGTAAACAATAGACCTATATAAAATGCAGCATATGGCATTCATTTTTCACATGGAAATAGCACTTTTCAGTAGTGCTTAAAGCATGCCATTCCATGAGCTCAGCATTTATCTTTCAACTCGAATCAATGAGCCCAATCAGTCCTCCGTGATAACAAAATCATAATCAACAGAATAGGGCTGGCTAATAAGTCCTTCGTTTTGGGGTTATGTTCAGGTAAAACAATTTAGCTAACCTATACTTCTATATTTCAAAGTCCTATTCTTGAAGATCAAGGGGTATAACATTTATTTGAATGACTGGAATTCTGATAGACTTTGGTTTTTAACATAAATATATATTTGAATATTATTATTATATGTAGAAGAAAGCGATGGGTTAGAAGCCTACATAACCAACCCATAAAGTAAAATGTTACATACATATATGGCCAGCTATGTAAACTTTAACATTGATTTATCCTGCAATAGATGTCGTTCAATTGGTGACGTACATGTTGTCTTCTTCTAATGCCTCTTAAGGGGAAAGTAATCTAAAAGTAACAGAGTGTAATCAGATTACGTTACTCAGTTTGGGTAATCCAAAAGTTACGTTACTGATTACAATTTTGGACAGGTAACTAGTAACTTTAGAAAGTGACCTACCCAACCCTGATTAAGAAGAACCAGTTCTTTCCCTTCTGACTAACAGGAAACAGTTGGTCTCACCTGGGACATACTTCTCAYGCTACACACACAAAACAGTTACAACAGGCCTATACTAATGCATGCACAATTCCATCTCATATGATCTTGTTTCTTTAACAATCTCAACCTTAATGCCTAAGAAACTAGGCTTAAGGAAACATTTTCTMGTACACAAGCATCAGTAAGGTTTAACAGAAATTTCCCTCACAACTATCACACCTACATTACCTTTTCTAATCTGGCAAACAGTCAATTTTAGARTAGATTTTAAAATTGTATCAAAATCCGTATAGGTTTGAAGAATACAAGCTACAACAATTGATCACACGTATATTCGGATGGGATTAG
Organism: Salvelinus sp. IW2-2015; assembly: GCF_002910315.2. Taxonomy (NCBI): domain Eukaryota; kingdom Metazoa; phylum Chordata; class Actinopteri; order Salmoniformes; family Salmonidae; genus Salvelinus; species Salvelinus sp. IW2-2015. Next base: position 17,677,531 of record NC_036869.1, read on the forward strand.
TTTTACTGGGGAGGTCGGTAAATGTAATTATGTGCACAAAACACCACATCTGTAATTTTAGTCACGTCTGAATCTGCCATGTCAGTAATTTATACATGGCATTAGAGTAACAATTTCCAACCAGAATAACCTACTGTGTTTTGGTGAACTCCAAGGTCCTCTGATAATACTAGTCCAGTACGAATCGAAATCCCTGTGTTTTGAGAGAAATGTCTGGATTTGACAGGTGTTGCTCGCGGTTTGAGCAAAAAAAACAATAACTGATTGGATAAATTGAACGAAGTGGTGCGCATAAGCTATAAATGAATGGCCTACATGTACTGTATCAACTTTCACAGTGAATGTCTTTGTTCATGGTTGATTTTGAAAATACGGGCACTTTTGGATGTTAAATGTTCTTGAAAATGGAACCTCTTGAAACTGCTTTTTATCTATCTGAATATTTTCCCTAGTGGCTGACACCATACTATTTAAGAATATATAGATTTTTATTGGTTTCCCCAAATACATGTAGGCCGTCATTGTAAATAAGAATTTGTTCTTAACTGACTTGCCTTATTAAATAAAGGTTAAATAAATAAATATATATAATAATTACCAGAGGGGAAATGTCATTACCACCACATCATAAAATATGCTATTTTAGTTGAAAAGGAAATGACAGAAATTGTGCCTAWGGTATTTTATATAACATTTCACATAGATTTCTTTTTATCATGTTTTTTTTTTTTTTTCTATTTGGAAGTTTATGTAATTATATGTATTCATCATTGTCATGTCTAAATGTCCATGTATGCCTTGATGAAACATGTATTGGCTGCAACACAGACTCACATCAATTTGTGCATATATGTACATAATGCAATTCGTGAGAAAAGACACAAATTTAACCAATAGGCTACACACAAGCCTTTGCAACAACCATATAGACGTGATAGTCTATATTTCATCTTTGTTCTGCTTTATGGCTAATTCAACGTTAGGAATATACAGAAATGTTGTCTTTGTTTAAGCGTGTTTTAAAAAGTGTCGTTGTATGCCTATATGTACTGTTTTAGACTTGCTGAACAGAATTTTTGAGAAAAGACACATTTATTTGCAACTTAATTCGTGTGAACATATTGTTTTATTAATGCCAATGCTGTTTTCTGTGCTTAATTTCACTTAATACTTTGGGATACTGGTGCACTTGTAATCAGAAAGGCCTTTTTGTCGTGTAGGCAACAATACACGATTTTCTTCATAATCATTTCAGTCAATCACGGACTACAAAAGAAAAACCAGCCCCGTCGCGGACCACGATGTCTTGCTCCCAGACAGACTAAACAACTTCTTTGCTCGCTTTGAGGACAATACAGTGCCACTGACACGGCCCGCTACCAAAACCTGTAGGCTCTCCTTCACTGCAGCCAACGTGAGTAAAACATTTAAACGTGTAAACCCTCGCAAGGCTGTAGGCCCAGACGGCATCCCCAGCCGCGTCCTCAGAGCATGCGCAGACCAGCTGGCTGGTGTGTTTACGGACATATTCAATCAATCCTTATCCCAGTCTGCTGTTCCCACATGCTTCAAGAGGGCCACCATTGTTCCTGTTCCCAAGAAAGCTAAGGTAACTGAGCTAAATGACTACCGCCCTGTAGCACTCACTTCCGTCATCATGAAGTGCTTTGAGAGACTAGTCAAGGACCATATCACCTCCACCTTACCTGACACCCTAGACCCACTCCAATTTGCTTACCGCCACAATAGGTCCACAGACGACGCAATCGCAATCACACTGCACACTGCCCTGACCCATCTGGACAAGAGGAATACCTATGTAAGAATGCTGTTCATCAACTACAGCTCAGCATTTAACACCATAGTACCCTCCAAACATGTCATCAAGCTCGAGACCCTGGGTCTTGACCCTGTCCTATGCAACTGGGTCCTGGACTTCCTGACGGGCTGCCCCCAGGTGGTGAGGGTAGGTAACAACATCGCCACCCCGCTGATCCTCAACACTGGGGCCCCACAAGGGTGTTTTCTCAGCCCTCTCCTGTACTCCCTGTTCACCCACGGCYGTGTGGCCATGCACGCCTCCAACTCAATCATCAAGTTTGTAGACGACACTACAGTGGTAGGCTTGATTACCAACAACGACGAGACGGCCTACAGGGAGSAGGTGAGGGCCCTCGGAGTGTGGTGTCAGGAAAATAACCTCACACTCAATGTCAACAAAACAAAGGAGATGATCGTGGACTTCAGGAAACAGCAGAGGGAGCAGCCCCCTATCCACATCGACGGGACAGTAGTGGAAAGGGTGGAAAGTTTTAAGTTCCTCGGCGTACACATCACGGACAAACTGAAATGGTCCACCCACACAGACAGCGTGGTGAAGAAGGCGCAGCAGCGGCAGCGCCTCTTCAACCTCAGGAGGCTGAAGAAATTTGGCTTGTCACCAAACACTCACAAACTTTTACAGATACACTATGAGAGCATCATGTCGGCCTGTATCACCGTCTGGTACGGCAACTGCTCCGCCCATACCGTAAGGCTCTCCAAGGGTAGTGAGGTCTGCACAACGCATCACCGGGGGCAAACTACCTGCCCTCCAGGAACCTACACCACCGATGTCACAGGAAGGCCAAAAATCATCAAGGACAACAACACAAGCCACTGCCTGTTACCCCTCCAGAAGGCGAGGTCAGTACAGGTGCATCAAAGCGGGGACCGAGAGACTGAAAAACAGCTTCTATCTCAATGCCATCAGACTGTTAAAAGCATCACTAACATTGTGTGTGCTGCTGCAACATACTGACTCAACTCTAGCCACTTTAATAATGGAAAAATGGATGTAATAAATGGTATACTAGCAG
>NC_036869.1:17686369-17710649 GCF_002910315.2 Salvelinus sp. IW2-2015
CTGTGTTAACTAACCTCCAGATGAGCTTCAATGCCATACAACTCTCCTTCCCTGGCCTCCAACTGCTCTTAAATGCAAGTAAAACTAAATGCATGCTCTTCAACCGATCGCTGCCCGCACCTGCCCGCCCGTCCTGCATCACTACTCTGGACGGTTCTGACTTAGAATATGTGGACAACTACAAATACCTAGGTGTCTGGTTAGAGTGTAAACTYTCCTTCCAGACTCACATTAAACATCTCCAATCCAAAATTAAGTCTAGAATCAGCTTCCTATTCCGCAACAAAGCATCCTTCACTCATGCTGCCAAACATACCCTTGTAAAACTGACTATCCTACCGATCCTGGACTTCGGCGATGTCATTTATAAAATAGCCTCCAACACTCTACTCAACAAATTGGATGCAGTCTACCACAGTGTCATCCGTTTTGTCACCAAAGCCCCATACACTACCCACCACTGCGACCTGTACGCTCTCATTGGCTGGCCCTCGCTTCATACTCGTCGCCAAACCCACTGGATCCAGGTCATCTACAAGTCTCTGCTAGGTAATGCCCCGCCTTATCTCAGCTCATTGGCCATAGCAGCACCTACCCGTAGCACACGCTCCAGTAGGTATATCTCACTGGTCACCCCCAAAGCCTATTCTTCCTTCGGCCACCTCTCCTTCCAGTTCTCTGCTGCCAATGACTGGAACGAACTGCAAAAATCACTAAAGCTGGAGACTCTTACCTCCCTCACTAGCTTTAAGCACCAGCTGTCAGAGCAGCTCACAGATCACTGCATCTGTACAAAGCTCATCTGTAAATAGCCCTTCCAATCTACCTCATCCCCATACTGTATTTATTTATTTATCTTGCTCCTTTGCATCCCAGCAGTGGTGGGCCGTCAGGGCCAGCAAGGCCTTCTCTGCTGGCCTAAACATCATCAGAATATATATATTTTTAAAATATATTTTCCCACAAATATGTATTAAATTATTCCTCAGAGTAAGAGTTATACTCTTCATTTCATAGCTTTCCTCTTGGTTGCACTGCTTCCAGCCCCAGGTTGAGATTTGGAGGGCTGGTCTTTATGTTAGATCTTTTATCCAATCATATTCAGCCATCATGTGTTGCCAGGGGTCTAAAATCTGCCCTCAGGCCTTCAGAATCAACAGTGCGGGCRCTTGTAGCTTATAGTGAATGGAAATGAAAATTTAGTGTCAACCAATCAGCTTTAGAGTTGGCTATTGTACGCCTGCTGGCTGGCTCCAGTGTTACACAGGAGCCAGCTAGCAGGGGTAGTGCGTGCACGTCTTTTGATTGGATTACCAATATTGAGAGGCAGGTCCTATGGGCAGGTCTATGCAGATCTAGGAAACTGAATTTGATAAACGAATTAATTCGCGTACTACTAAGCTGTTTTTTCAACCCACAATGGCGGAAGGAGGAGAAGATATCGATTTGGTCGAGGATATAATTATAACGCCATTCTCAAGACGAACTTTTCAAGAAAAGTTAGACATTGTAAGGAGAGGTCGCCGGACGCCGACGCTACAAAGCCTGTCACAGGCGGGAAAGGGGTTCCAACTACGAGCGCTATCAATGGCTCACAGGCTCCGAGAAGCACTGCAAACTGTACTGCTGGGAATGCCTATTATTTGCAAGTGATCRATTTGGTGTTTGGAGCCACACTGGCTTTGCAAACTTGAGTTGTCTAACCAAGGCAGCAACGAGACACCAAAGTACGGCTGGGCACTTACAAGCAATGGTGCTTTTGAAAACTTTTGGGGACACCGGAGTGGATCTACAGCTCAACGAACAAGCGCGCAGGGCAACGGAGCTGCACAATGAAAAGGTGAAGGGAAATATTGAAAACACTCATTGATTGTGTCATGTTTTTGGGTAAACACTTGTTTACCCAAAAATGTCAATTTGTCAATTTCAAGGTGACGCAACGCCTGGTTATACTGCGTTTCTGTCTAAATGTATAGTGTCTAGAGCCATGGCATCATAATGATGGTAATAAGAGGTGGATTAATTCGGGTGGGACTGTGTAGTACCTCACTGAAGGCCCAGGCCCCAGGCCCCAGGCCCACGGCACGCCACTGCATCCCAGTATCTCTACTTGCACATTCATCTCCTGCACATTTTACCATTCCAGTGTTTAATTGCTATATTGTAATTACTTCACCACCACGGCCTATTTATTGCCTTACCTCTCTTATCCTACCTCATTTGCACATGCTGTAWATATTATTTTCTACTGTATTATTGATTGTATGTTTGTTTATTCCATGTGTAACTCTGTGTTGTTGTATGTGTCGAAYTGCTTTGCTTTATCTTGGTCAGGTCGCAGTTGCAAATGAGAACTTGTTCTCAACTAGCCTACCTGGTTAAATAAAGGTGAAATAAAAATTCATATAAATAAAAAATCTCATGAATCCTAACTTTATATGAGAAGGGAGAGACTCTTAATGAAATAACAGAAGCATGGAGTACGTTAATTTATTTTTTCCGTCCTATATACGGGTCAGTCAATGTGCACCAATGGTAAACGGCCTGAGTTGGACGCCTTCATCTATCCACCATCTTTGAGTCCGGATGAGAGATGACAAAAACATAAATCTCGCGATATTATGACAGGTACTCTTTATTTACAACAGCGAATGAAATCACGCGAGGTTTCTAATGATTTGACTAAATGCCACGTCTGAGAATGAATAGACACCTTTGAGACACTTTGCTCTGTTTGGAAGAATTTGTTTGATTATCTATCATCGCTGCATAATTACAGCAGACACGTGAGTGTGTGGCAATTCGCTTATACTGCAACATTGTTGTCATCACCGCAAACGTTAGCCAACCGTTGTTTGCTATTGTACTTAACTTGGCTAATTATCCCGACAACACGTTGCATGCAAGATAAACTGCGACATCTGCATTCCTTTAATCGCATTCACATGCATCTTTGTCGATGTGGCTAGCTGCTAGCCAGACAGTTAGTGGCTAACGTTAGATAACTTGCTAGGTACAACAACAATCGCATCTCTTTCAATCCATCACTTTAAGGGCATCTAGCTACGTTAGCTACTCAGCAAGRCTACTTCCCCATTTCGGACCCTTTCCCTCTTCCTGAGTCAGTCTTATACGAGGAGTTAATGGAAAAGTGTAACGTTAGGCCTATTTCCTTAGCAGAAGGCCATCATGGGAATRCTGTTAGGTGTAACGTTAACAGATGGGATGTCAATGGAATGTTTGATAATGTGTTATATGATAACTAACTAGCGTAACCCATCCACTGTAACTACCCACAATCATGATGAAATTAAGCTGTTGATATATGAAGTTAGTGTTGCTGTACTAAGGCAGGCAACTGTAACCATAGATGTTCCCTTTGTGTGTCTGTTCTAGGTGAGATGATGGCCCATGGACGTCTGCTAGCGTTAACACTGTTCTCAGGAGCAGTGCTGTTGCTAGCCGCCCAGCTAACTGTTGCTCATAGCCACTCTCATGACCATGGGCATGCACACGACSACCATGGGCATGCACACGACCACCATGGGCATGCACACGACCACCATGGGCATGCACACGACCACCATGGGCATGCACACTTGCACGGGGGCGGCGGTTCCGATGGTCACTCCCATGGCAGTCAGAAACTGCACCAAGGGGCGAGCAAGTGGAGTGCTGAGGCCAACCTTCCCCCAGCTGAGGAGTCGCACCACGGTCACGCACATGACCATGGACATAAGCACGAGGAGAGTGGACACGGGCACACCCACGGAGGAGAGAGGGTGATAAGGGAGGCAGAGGGAAAGAAGAGGGACATAGTGGAGCTCTGGATGCAGGTATTGTCAGTGGAGACCTTGGAGCCATTCATGAAGGGACATGAATGTGTTGTTGTGGATATTTGAAACATGATTTTTGTCCAGGTCCCGTGCTATATTTAGATGTCCATTAGTGGTCAAGGCCTACCTTATATCAAATCATATGCAAAATGTCACATCTTTGTCAGTCGGTATCCCTCCTGTTCATTCAAACAACCTCTTGACTTTCCTACTGAGTCCCAGTGCAAACGCAGGCTGCCTATTACTTTTCTACAAAAACATTTCCCTTTGCCAGTGAGTCTGTTGCTAAGTTTTGTCTAGAGTTCTATTGACTCATTTGGTTTTGACAACTGGACCAGACAACCTCACTGCAGTGTACTGTCAATAACTCTGTCGATTTTCACTGCAGTCGAAATGCGTCTCTGTTGTAAAGTTAAAATTTTTATTTGCCATGTTCAAAAGAATTAGGTTTGTTAGACACTATTTTACCATTATTTAAATGTCCTGGTCAGCACGACTCAACAGGTCAACTATTTAGGTACTGTCAATTGAATTGGACCTGAATTGGAATGTATTTATTTGGCATTCAATTATTGAATGGGTTGGAATGTAAGTACTTTTGTAGACAGGCAATAGCCTTTCCTTATTTGATGAAGTCGATTACATTGGTTTGATACCCTTGGAACTCAAAACAGCCATCCTTATCAAGTGTGAGATTATTTTACTACCCACAAGCACGCCTGCTCACACACTTTTAAAATGGCCTCTTATGACCTCTGTCTGTTCTTCTCTCCTTGTCTGTTCTTCTCTCCTATTCTTACCATTAGGCCATCGGTGCCACCCTGCTGATCAGTGCTGCTCCCTTCTTCATCCTCTTCCTGATCCCAGTCCAGTCCAATACAGACCAGCACAAGAACCTCCTGAAGGTGCTGCTGAGCTTTGCCTCTGGTGGCCTGCTGGGAGATGCCTTCCTACACCTCATCCCTCACGCCCTGGGTTAGTGTCAGTATCACACAACTACTTGAAGTGAAGGGAGGACATTCCACACCTTTTCCATACATATTTATTGGTTTGTAGTTAAAAGGATGTTGTCATGGCAGTCTATCCATTGTATTTCTTTCTTATTATCTCTTGCTTGTTTACACAGTGCCTCACTCTCACCATGGAGACGAGGGACACGGCCACTCTCATGACAGTGAAGAATCACAGGATCATGGCCACTCACATGGTATATCTACATTTACGAACACCATCATATTATCCAGCTGATCCATTACATATATTTTTTAATTTAACCTTTTATTTAACCAGGAAAAGCCCAATTATTTTCAGTCTCTTTTTCACGGGGGACCTGGCCAAGAAGGCAGCAACAATCAATACATTACAGAATTAAAACATACATGATCCAGCCTAAAAAAAGCATTTACAGTCCTCCGTAACAGTCTCCCATCAATATTTTAAATTCATTCAGTGGCGCTAACATATATCTAGATGAAGCATGGATTGTAGAATTTTCCATGCCTCTGGTGCACAAGAAGAGAAGGCAGTCTTGCCTAATACTGTGAATGTCCTGGGGACTTTAAGTAGCAACCACCTAGCAGACCGGGTATGGTAACTGCTTGTGGTGAAGGAGACCAGACTACAGAGTTAAAGAGGGAGTTTACCCAAAAGGGCTTTGTAGATGAACACATACAAATGTAGCTTTCTGAGCCTATAAAGTGTTGTCCAACCTACCATTTCGTACAAGATGCAATGGTGGGTGAGGGACTTGGCTTTGTAATAAAGCGCAAGGATGCATGATAAATGGAGTCCAGTCTCTGTAAGTCAGAGGAGGCTGCATGCATATACAACAAGTCACCATAATCAATTACAGAGAGAAGTGGCCTGAACAAGCTTCTTTCTAGGCATAAGTGGGAAGCAAGCCTTATTACGAAAATAAAAACCCATTTTCAATTTAAGCTTCCTCACAAGATTATCCATATGAACTTTAAAGGACAACTTGTCATCCAACCATATACCTAGGTATTTGTAGGATGACACTATTTCAATGGATAAGCCACCAGATGTGATGATGCTAACCTTCTCTGGCAGAGTTCGAGCTCTGGTAAAGGTCATGAATTTAGTTTTTTTTGTACATTCAAGACCAGTTTGAGACCATAGCGGGAGGCCTGCAGTGACCGAAAAGCAGTCTGGAGCTCTTCAACAGCCTGAACCAGAGGAGCACATGAATATATGACTTTATCATCTGCATATAGATGTAACTGCTGGTTGCATCCCATTTCCCAAATCATTAATTAAAAGGGAGAACAACACAGGAGCTAAAATGGAACCCTGGAGCACACCTCTATTAATCTCAAGAAAGCCAGACTTGTGATTGTCAGTRTATACACATTGTGTTCTGTCAAAGTTAGTTTCTAAACCAATTTACTGCCCCTTCCCCGAGACCAATGTTACTGAGTCTAGCAAGCAACAATTCATTGTCAACTGAATCAAATGCCTTTGATAAATCCACAAACAGAGCAGCACAATGTTGCCTTTTATCAAGTGCATTAATGATGTCCTTTGCCACTGCCATGGCTGCAGTTGTGGTGCTGTGCCCCGATCTAAAGACTGAACCCAGTTCAGTATGTTCTTATCAACTAAGATGTTTTTTTAAACTGAGTTCACTAGGGATTCATAGACTTTGGAGATAGGACGATAGTTATTAGCATCTGAGGGATCTCCACTCTTTAGCAGCGGGAGGACATAAGCTGATTTCCAAATGCCGGGTATGGAATTGGTCAAGAGACTCAAGTTGAAAATGTGAGCCACAGGTTCAGTAATAATACCAGCTTCTATCTTTAAGAGGTAGGGGTCCAGGTTGTCTGGACCTGAAGACTTTTTAGTGTCTATTGCCTTTTAGTGCTTTATWGACCTCAGCATAAGAAACAGGCACCAAGTTAAAATGGTTGACATGAGGGCCTATATCATAGTTTACTGTAACAGAGTTTACATTAGAGTCCTGGGCCCCACCATTATGAAACTGAAGCAGCAGATATGAAGTGCTTGTTAAAAACCCCTACAATATGGTCTTTATCCTTCACTTCATTAGAATCCATCATTAAATGGTCAGGAAGGYCAGAGGATACATTAGAACCTGACACTGATTTGATTAGCTTCCAGAACTTGGTAGGGTTGTTTAGGTTCTCTGTGACTGCATTTAAATGGTCATCTGATTTGGACTTCCTGATCAATCCTGTGCATTTGTTTCTTAGCGCTCTGAAGGAGGCCCAGTCAACAGGAGCATGTGCATGTCTGGCTTGAGCCCAAGAGACATCGTTCTAATTCATTCTTAAGTTATCTGAAAACCAGGGATTGTCCCTTCCAGTGATTCTAAATGTCTTCACAGGGGCATGCGTATCACAAATGGACACAAATTTCATATAAAAATAGTCCCAGGCAGTGTCAACATCGGGAATCAGACTTACTCTGTCAATATTATGGTACAGATCATGTAAGAACCCTTGCTCATCAAACTGTCTAAAATGTCTTAAATATAACGGGGTTTGGCTTTGGTCATTTGTGTATTTCTAACACAAGCAATAGCACAGTGATCACTGACATCATTACAGAATATCCCAGTCCATGTGTATTTGTGAGGGGTATACGTTAGAATAATGTCCATCAGCGTTGATTTGTTAGGTGCTCTGGGATTCGGTCTTGTAAGCGCATGAATTAATTGAGCGGGATTCAGCGACATTACCAGAGATCAACAATAAAAAGCATAACAATGTATCTGTTGCCCAATGCGCGAGGACTTGGCGAAACCAGCACCATTGTCAATAGGCCGAGTCTTTCGATAGTTTTAGATGTTGGAAGTATGCCATCAAGTGTAGGTCCAGTTGTGTTTGAGAGTGGTAGAAATGCAATTGCAGAGAGAGACCAAGTGCCTGGTGGTATTGACATGATGGTCTCGTCGGAGTGTTTGCAAGTTGTAGGGCATAAGGTGAAGATGATTCACTCACGCATTGATCATTCAGCCTATTTAATCCAGGATGGCATTGAGTAACGAGCAGGCACAGTAACAGATAATGCCAGTTTTTAGAGGTATTTCAGGACGGGTGTGCAACGACCAGTAGACGTTGTGTAAAACAACGTAGATTTTTYCCCCCCCACAGTGCATCAGGTTTTCCAATCCAGTAACCGCTTCTCCGCTCCAAGCCTTCAGTGTGCGCCTGCGCTCGTGTAGCAGGCCTTGCGCGCAGACAGACTCCTTATTTGGCGAGCTCCAACTCCAGAAAGGTGTAGTCTACAGTTTACGAGTGGCCCGAGGCAGGAAAAAAAGGCCTTCTCAATCCGAAATCTTTGTACAAGTACATTTTGTGAAATTGAGACAGATCAATTTTTTTTGTTTGTTATATACAGTATCCACCTTCACATCAAAAGTGTTTGCTTCTCTAAACAGGTTCAGGCTAATTTAAACATAACTCTGATCTCAAGGACCACACACACATACAAAYGGACAGACTGACTTGCTACCATCTTGGATTGTGCAGTATGTCAATCACCAATGGTCACATACTAGTATTTTCCATGCTTTAAGAAATCTCTTATACTCTTTATTTTTTTGGGGGGGGGGGGGTCTGCCCCCATTTTGGCAAACAGCATGTCCCTGACGGTGCTCCTTGTCATACCTGTAGGTGCCGCCCATGGTCACATGATGTCAGTAGGGCTGTGGGTCCTCGGAGGAATTGTGGCCTTCCTGGTGGTGGAAAAATTTGTTCGCCTCCTGAAGGAAGGACATGGACATGGACACTCTCACGGTAGGTAATCAATTTGAATTGGAGTTTGTAGCACAGGGGAAAACAAAAGGCCAATTTGAATTGATGCGTGTGCTCCTGCTATGTCAATTCAACATTAGCTTTTTTTTTACTATAACTCGCATGCCTTGAAATGATCCCTCTGTGTGCAATGCATTTTTTTCCTCCTGTTAGTGCATTCGGAAGTATTCAGACCTGTTGACTTTTTCCACATTTTGTTATGTTACAGCCTTAATCTAAAATGGATTAAATCGTTTTTTACCCCATCAAATTAGACACAATACCCCATAACGACGAATCAATACCCCATAATGATATAAAAAAATAAAAAAACACATTTACATAAATATTCAGACCATTTACTYAGTACTTTGTTGAAGCAACTTTGGAAGCGATTACAGCATCAAGTCTTCTTGGGTATGACGCCACAAGCTTGGCACACGTGTATTTGGGGAGTTTCTCCCATTCTCTGTAGATCCTCTCAAGCTCTGTCGGGTTGGATGGGGAGTGTTRCTGCACAGCTTTTTTCATGTCTCGCCAGAGATGTTCGATCGGGTTCAAGTCCGAGCTCTGGCTGGGCCACTCAAGGATATTCAGTGATTTGTCCCTAAGCCATTCCTGCATTGTCTTGGCTGTGTGTTTAGGGTCGTAGTTCTGTTGTAAGGTGAATTCCAGTCTTAGGTCCTGAGTGCTCTGGAGCAGGTTAAGGAACTTTGCTCCTTTCATCTTTCCCTCGATCCTGACTTGTCTCCCAGTCCCTGCCGCTGAAAAACATCCCCACAGCATGATGCTGCCACCCATACTTCACCGTAGGAATGGTGCCAGGTTTCCTCCAGATGTGACTCTTGGCATTCAGGCCAAAAAGTTAAATCTTGATTTCATCAGACCAGAGAGTCTTGTTTCTTATGGTCAACGTCCTTTAGGTGCCTTTTGGTATACTCCAAAAGAGTAGTGGCTTCCGTCTGGCTATTATACAATTAAAGGCCTGATTGGTGGAGTGCTGCAGAGATGGTTGTCCTTCTGGAAGGTTCTCAATCTACACACAATACACCATAATGACAAAGTGAATACAGGTTTAGACATTTTCGCAAAAGTATATATATATATAGCTCTGTCATTGACCATCGGGTTCTTGGTCACCTCCCTGACCTAGGTCCTTCTCCCCCGATTGCTCAGTTTGGCCGGACAGCCACCTCTAGGAAGAGTCTTGGTGGTTCTAGACTTCCAACGATGGAGRCCACGGTGTTTTTGGGGACCTTCAATGCTGCACATATTTMTTTTGGTACCCTTCCCCAGATCTTTGCCTCGACGCAATCCTGTCTCGAAGCTCTACGGGCAATTCCTTTGACCTCAAGGCTTGGTTTTTGCTCTGACATGCACTGTCAACTGTGGGATCTTACATAGACAGGCGTGTGCCTTTCCAAATCATGTCCAATCAATTGAATTTACACAGGTGGACTCCAATCAAGTTGTAGAAACATGTCAAGGATGATCAATGGAAACAGGATGCACCTGAGCTCAATTTAGTCTCATAGTAAAGGGTCTGAATACTTATGTAAATAAGGTATTCTTAAAATATATATATATTTGCGAAAATTTCTAAACCTGTATTCACTTTGTCATTATGGTGTAGATTGATGAGGAAGAAATGTAATCAATTTTAGAATAAAGCTGTAATAATGTGGGAAAAAGTCAAGGGGTCTGAATACTTTCCAAATGAACTGGATGCATTGCATGTCTGTTATGGAATAGGTTAGGTAGTTAAATTAACATTTCAGTCRTTTAACAGATGCTCTTATCCAGATTGACTTACAGAACCAATTAGGTTTAAGTGCCTTGCTCAAGGGCATGTCGACAGATTTTTMATCTTGTCTGCTCAAGGATTAGAACCAGCGACCTTTTGGTTACTGACMCAACRTTCTTAGTTTAAGGCTTAGGAGCATAGTTGCACTACACTACCACTTCCCACACTCCATCCCCAGAGGCCAGCAGCTCTGCCGTGAAGCCTTGATAAGCACGCAGGTGTGAGCAATTAGGAAGGATCTGCAATCAGTGTGAGATGTTATCTTTAGTTTTGGTGTAGGCCTTTTTGTACTTTTGTTTTTCTAAATATTTATTTTGTCACGATGAACAAATGATCTGCTTGGGCTAGCCGACTCGTGTGTCAGGATTGAGCAGGCCCTGGAACCTGGTAAAGTGGCTGTCTCTTGGGCACATGCATACCACACGGTCCACATACTCTGTCCTGTCAGATAAATTCACAGGTTAAATCAGGTTACAGACCATTTAGCTAGACCTAGGACCCCTAGACCTAGGACCCCTAGATCTAGCTAATGTAGCCACATCTTTAGGCTAGCAGCTAGTTGGTTTTGTAACATGACCTCTGGGTCCGTTTTGAAATCTGAACATTGATTCATTGAGATTTTCCTTTTGCCGAGAGCTACCGTATGGTTAGGGGATTTGATGCTGCTCTTCTAAGCCGTCTTGGTAAATAAGAATTTGTTCGTAACTGACTTGCCTAGTTAAATAAAGGGGGATGGTCAGTACACCAAAGAGTTATGCACATGTCTTTTTTTCTTCTATTTTCAGCTGCTCCTAAGGCAAAGGAGAGTGACGGGGAGGGAAAAAATAAGGAGGGTGAGAAAGCTGGAAAAGAAAGCAAAGATGAGAAGACTCCAAAAGGAGTGGAGGAGAAAACTACAGGTAAGAAGAGTTGACTAATTGCCACTTAATTTCTTAGTGAAATTGCTTTTTTAAATTTTTTATCTCAACCAATTTTGCTCAAAGAGAATATTCACTTTGACAGCATTTCATTTACCAGCCTCCAATCAATCCTGTTTCTCTGTTATTGCGTGTAACTGTTGCGATTATTGTCCATTCTCCCTTTTCAATATTAAGCAGGGCAAACACATTTTGGTGATTTCTGGTACATCGAAATAAATCAAACACAGCATGTTTTTGGACTCATTCATCAGTTTTTACCAGATTAAGTACAATACCATTTGAAATGAGTATTGAAAGTTACATTTCCTGAAACGTACGTTTCCGGTGGCAAATCATGAGAATGATAGCCCAATGACAACAGTTTTAATGTGTCCCAATCAATAACCAATATGTAGAAACCGTTCCTGATGTATTGTAAACATAAAATGTACTATCTACACACACGTGCAAGAATAGTAATCAGATTACTTGTATTGTTTTTTTAAAGGACACCTTATAAACTGCACACACACCAAATTGATAGATCACTCATAATGATTAGGGGGGAAAGCAAGTTGTATGTGCTGTTGAAACTACCACAACTGGGAACCCCTGGGTCGGAGGACAACTTGTAGAAGACACTTAGCTACATTTAGAAGTGTTGCATTTTGATTCAAGTCGGTTGCCAACGTGGTAAGTGTAACGCCAATTTGTTTTGCTAATCACCTCCATCGATATCAAGTTGGAATCAATACAATCGGGGTGTATGCGCTGTTTAAWCTAACACGGTTCAAAATCATCTAAATTCTAGAATATCGGATGGAGATTCTGGGAGGCTGCCGAARCGGGGCAGAAACAAATGAGTTGCTTTGTCATTTAACTTCAACGAATCGCGACCCCCGGCGCAGGATATCAACACTGACAAGGGTTGGCTGTTATTTAGATGATAGTTTGGGTCTMAAATCAGTGTATTGGTGTGCGCCCATCAACTTTTCTACAGAGAGAGAAAAAATGTTCTGGGCCATTAGAACGCTGTTCTAAATCCTGCGACTGACAGGCGCGTATCACAAAATCAATGGTACCAAATCCGTTTAAAGCAATCCATTTAATACATTCGTGATGACTGTAAACATGGATATTAACATGACCAATCTGAAGAAAAAAGGATGCATATAATTCCACTATATTGTATGTGGTGAAAATGCAAGCTTGTTTAATAAGGTAGTAACATGTTTTGTCCACCATAGGGAAATTAGCGTAATATAACAATTAAATATGTCAAAGTAATTCAATATTTTAATATGATAGTAAATGTAGTACACTCTCACATTTTTACAACAATTGACATCTATTTATTTGTACTTTAACCATGGAGGGAGTAAACAAATGCTCCTAAGCACAATTTAACCATGTGCTCTAGTTTCACAAAGGTTCTGTGCTGAATGTTTGACGTCCCTATCAATATAGATATCAAGGTATCGGGCTACCTCAACCTGGCTGCTGACTTCACACACAACTTCACTGACGGGCTGGCCATCGGGGCATCGTTCCTGGTGGGCCCAGCAGTAGGCACAGTCACCACTCTCACCATCCTGCTGCACGAGGTGCCCCACGAGATTGGCGACTTTGCCATCCTGGTCCAGTCTGGCTGCACCAAGAAGAAGGTAATGCACAAGCTTCAGCTTTTCATAACAATTGATGTTACACATACTGTTGTCACACAGGAAACGGAAATGTGCTTGACTATGTACTGAAACATGCTCAGTTGTCTGTCATGACTACAAACCAAAGCCTATTCACACATGGTGGCAGCTGTAAGATTTGTGTGTCTTTTCTGTTTGAACAAACTGCATCAGAAAGTCTCTGTAGGTAGAGATGTCCATTGACAACTTCCTCTTTCCCATCAGGCCATGTGTCTACAGCTGCTGACAGCCTTGGGGGCTCTTGCCGGCACAGCCTGCTCCCTATTGGCTGAGGGGGTGGGCGCGGCCGCCACAGCCTGGATCTTGCCATTCACCGCAGGTGGCTTTGTGTACATCGCCACGGTGACGGTCCTGCCCGAGCTGCTGGTTGGTCGCTCTAGTCTGGGCCAATCGGTGATGGAGATCCTGGCGATGCTGGTTGGAATTTACATGATGGTGCTAATCGCAGAGTACGAGTGAGAGATTGAGTCATCAATAAGAGAGGGTGGTAGCGCTTAAGGAGATGGAGGTATTTGGAGAGGGGAGGAGAGACTGAACCAGAGAGATGGATTTATATCATTGTTGTGATTGGAAGGAAAGACTGATGAAGTTTAAAGGCGAGCGAGAGAGAGGTGAGAAGAGACCGACAAAGAGCTTTCACAGGACTGGACTATTTGTTCCAAAGAGGACCTGAATAGGGAGTTGCATTTCAACACCAACCAGCTGGAGGATTATGACTAAGAAGTTCTGAACTGTACAAAGTCCTCATCAGCAGGACTGTCACCATGTCTAAGTCCGATAGGTCATCAAACCGAGAYTTAGAAAAGCAAGGCAGATGACTCGGGAGTTGTAGTCCATTAATTGCACAGTTCATTCCCTTTTTGGTCACAAAACGGCAACCCAAAACAATGTACTTTTAAGTTGCCGTTTAACTATTGAATCTGTCCATTTAGTTAACTAAAATCAAGAATGGCCTCCACACACAAATATTTGTAATGTTTATTTTACCTTKAATTGTACTGGCAGAGATCACAGATTGAACACAATAGAACTAGACAGTTAAGTGGTTAGGGCATTTTCCAAGATTTTTTAGGATCAGAGTATATTAGTATATAACTGGAACATTCCAATTAAATTAAGAGCACTACATTGTAACGTATAGTCCATTAACCAGGTCCCCAAATAGCAGCCATCTTGGATACTTGACATCGATGAGGACAAGAGTGTCCTGAAATGTCATCAGTTTCCTGAATGGGACTTATTGGGAATGATTAAGCTGTTTTAGATGTCTACATTTACACAGCAGTTACTGAGCAATTTAGCTAGGGAGATCTACTTGTTTAAAGGTTTTCATACCTGCATAATGTGGAAGTACAGTAATATGTATTTAGGGTGGGCTATCCATGTGGAAATTTAACCGATTATCCAGTGACAGGATTCGGGGGAAGTAGACACAGTCCTTCAAAACCTAATTTCTTCAACCCTACTTCATTGTAATGTCTTGACCAAGTGATGTTTGCCCTTCTTTTGAACAACTGAATGATGTGAACCCTCTTCCATTTTTGTTTAGTGTTTATAAGCCACTGCTGCAGCAAGTTTTGTTGAATTGTAACATTTATTATTTTGGGGGATTCACACACATTCTCTTGCGTACTGTACTCAAACCTGCACTGAGTGCGTTTGCTCTCACTCCGCTCTTGACGAATACAGAAGGCCTTGTGTCATTAAGRCAATCAAWGCTGTAGCTGTTATGTGTTTAGAAATAACTCCCTCACCCTGGACCCTTCTGTATGTACAAGACTGCATCTCTKGCCTGATTCCATGTCCCTATCCACAGGACCTTGACTTCTTTCTTGTGGATCTGAAACTGTATTGCCAATATTGTATAGTAAGCTGCTTTACCTAGGTATTTGTGATAAGTATGTTTCCATCGATTGTATTCATTACATCAAAAGTCTTATCAGATGCTTCAGGTAGTCAACATTGGCCTATATATGGGTGCAATGGCTTGATTTGGAGTCATACTTTTTAATCAGAGGGACCAAGTAAACGACTAATGTTAAAGTGGTGGATGGGATATTTGTTAAGCGTGGGGGTGAAGACTGGTGGAATTTTTGTTACTTTTATCTTGAGTTTTCATTAAACAATTTAAGTTTCTCTCACAATGTTTCACACGATCTTTACTGGGTACCTGTTTCTCATTATATAATTGATGCAAGAGAATATGAAAAATACAAGCAATCCAATTCTTGATTAGCCTGTAATCCAACCTAGGTTAAATATTGGGGGGAAAAGTAACAATTGATCACAAACCATAGACACAGGCTAAATATGGCCATATTCTTATATATATTCAAAAGTATGTGGAGTTCCCTTCAAATTAGTGAATTTGGCTATTTCAGCCACACCCGTCAGCGGGGTGTATAAAATCGAGCACACCGCCATGCAATCTCCATAGACAAACATTGGCAGTAGAATGGCCTTACTGACGAGCTCAGTGACTTTCAACATTGCACCGTCATAGGGTGCCACCTTTCCAACAAGTCAGTTCATCAAATTCCTGCCCCGGTCAACTGTAAGTGCTGTTATTGTGAAGTGGAAACATCTAGGAGCAACAACAGGTTCAACCACGAAGTGTTAGGCCACAAGCTCACAGAACGGGATCCAAAGTGCTGAAGCGCGTAAAAATCATTGTCTCGGTTGCAACACTCACCGAGTTACAAGCTGCCTCTGGAAGCAACATCAGCGCAATAACTTTCAAAGGCTGAGCAGCCGCACACAAGGCTAATTGGACTCTGGAGCAGTGGAAACGTGTTCTCTGGAGTGATGAATCACGCTTCACAATCTCGCAGTCCGACGGGTAGTCCTGGAGGTTTTTTGTTAGGCCTGAAGATATTTCAAGTCAAGCCGATATCAGGCTACACTGATAAGTTTCTAAACCATACCAAAACATCTTTGGTACAGTGTTACTATAATATTTTAATTGAGGAAGTGTGATCATAATCATTAGGATGTTTTAGCGATCCGCAGTAGACGGCCTAAATGGCCCCAGCCTTCAGATGTGCGCCAAACAGCGCTCTTGCACTTGATATGAGTTTTTAGGCTATTGATGAGGAAGTGAACTTGTCCTTTCCAAACGTTTAGCTCAGTTGTATGCTGGCTTGCGATCTATTAACAGCAAGGGTAGCATTAAATAGGCGCAATATTTTTTTACTGATGCATTTGCCAATATTCAATTCATATGCACAAAACATATAATGGTAATTTAGCAAAAACAGACCTGTTTGTGCCCCAGGGTTAGATTTTTAAGATGCAATTTKAATGTTTTTTTTTTTTTTACATTTCACATCCATTAAGTAGAGACTAAAATAACTTTTTTTTTCAGCTTTCAATGTTTTATTTATTTTTATTTTCTAAAGCATTTAATGTCAGGATTTCACTGTTTTTGTCCTGTATCACACCCAGACGTTTGACATTTTGCAATGTATTACACTTACAAAAGTCTTGATAATTAGAAAATATTTAATGTCCCTGTTTAAAAAAAAAAAAAGGTCAAATAAATGGCAACTACAAACATATTAGATGTGCATGAGCCATGTGTTACTTTTTTTTACACAAAATACAGTRATCTCTAAGTATTGTGTCATTACCACCACAACAAGCAAATTACATAATGTTTTTTCAAAAGTTTGTACTTGGTTACCATGGATATGAATTGTGACAGTTGAACACATGGATGTCATGGAAGGAGATTCAAATTTTGATGCCGTGAAATTATAGAAAAATAAAGGTAAATATGGCTTGAGAAGATCATATTTTTATTGTACGTCATTACCAAATAGGCTATAATTTCATCAAATTATGTTAGGTTTGTTATATTGTTTTAACTATGTGCATTTAGGATACATTGTATGCTAGCTGTTCAACTGGAGTTCGCATGCTAGAATCCCTGCTATTTATGACCAAATACTGTAAAAATGTAATTTCCACCACATAATGAACTATGGTGGTAAGGACAGGATGTGGTGGTAATGACAAAATGTATTAGTTTATCAATTTTTTACTTACCTTAATACCTGAAAAGGACACAAATTACATACAGTGGGGAGAACAAGTATTTGATACACTGCCGATTTTGCAGGTTTTCCTACTTACAAAGCATGTAGAGGTCTGTGATTTTTTATCATAGGTACACTTCAACTGTGAGAGACGGAATCTAAAACAAAAATCCAGAAAATCACATTGTATGATTTTTAAGTAATTCATTTGCATTTTATTGCATGGCATAAGTATTTGATCACCTACCAACCAGTAAGAATTCCGGCTCTCACAGACCTGTTAGTTTTTCTTTAAGAAGCTCTCCTGTTCTCCACTCATTACCTGTATTAACTGCACCTGTTTGAACTCGTTACCTGTATAAAAGACACCTGTCCACAACTCAATCAAACAGACTCCAACCTCTCCACAATGGCCAGACCAGAGAGCTGTGTAAGGACATCAGGGATACAATTGTAGACCTGCACAAGGCTGGGATGGGTACAGGACAATAGGCAAGCAGCTTGGTGAGAAGGCAACAACGGTTGGCGCAATTATTAGAACATGGAAGAAGTTCAAGATGACGGTCAATCACCCTCGGTCTGGGGCGCCATGCAAGATCTCACCTCGTGGGGCATCAATGATCATGAGGAAGGTGAGGGATCAGCCCAGAACTACACCGCAGGACTGGTCAATGACCTGAAAGAGAGCTGGACCAACAGTTCTCAAAGAAAACCTTAGTAACACACTACGCCTTCATGCATTAAAATCCTGCAGCGCACGCAATGTCCCCCTGCTCAAGCCAGCGCATGTCCAGGCCCGTCTGAAGTTTGCCAATGACCATCTGGATGATCCAGAGGAGGAAATGGGAGAAGGTCATGTGGTCTGATGAGACAAAATAGAGCTTTTTGGTCTAAACTCCACTCGCTGTGTTTGGAGGAGAAGAAGGATGAGTACAACCCAAGAACACCATCCCCAACCGTGAAACATGGAGGTGGAAACATCATTCTTTGGGGATGCAATTTCTGCAAAGGGGACAGGACGACTGCACCGTATTGAGGGGAGGATGGATGGGGCCATGTATCACGAGATCTTGGCCAACAACCTCCTTCCCTCAGTAAGAGCATTGAAGATGGGTCGTGGCTGGGTCTTCCAGCATGACAACGACCCGAAACACACAGCCAGGGCAACTAAGGAGTGGCTCCGTAAGAAGCATCTCAAGGTCCTGGAGTGGCTAGCCAGTCTCCAGACCTGAACCCAATAGAAAATCTTTGGAGGGAGCTGAAAGTCCGTATTGCCCAGCGACAGACCCGAAACCTGAAGGTTCTGGAGAAGGTCTGTATGGAGGAGTGGGCCAAAATCCCTGCTGCAGTGTGTGCAAACCTGGTCAAGGAACTACAGGAAACGTATGATCTCTGTAATTGCAAACAAAGGTTTCTGTAGCAAATATGAAGTTCTGCTTTTCTGATGTATCATACTTATGTCAATGCCAAAAATCAAATGTGATTTTCTGGATTTTTGTTTTAGATTCCGTCTCTCACAGTTGAAAGTGTAACCTATGATAAAAAATTACAGACCTCTACATGCTTTGTTGGGGCTTTTGACACCACGCGTGGTCATAATAATAATAATCACAGTAGTTGTCGAGGGTGCAACAGGTAGCACCTCGGAGTAAATGTCAGTTGGCTTTTTCATAGCCGATCATTGAGAGTATCTCTTCCGCTCCTGCTGTCCTTCTAGAGAGTTTTGAAAACAGGCAGGATCTGGGAACAGGTAGCATGTCCGGTGAAACCAGGCCAGGGTTCCATAGCCGCAGGCAGAACAGTTTGAAACTGGAGCAGCAGCACGGCCAGGTGGCTGGGGAACAGCAAGGAGTCATCATGCCAGGTAGGCCTGAGCATGGTCCTAGGGCTAGGTCCTCCAAACGAGAGAAAGCAAGAGAGAATTAATGAGAGCATACTTAAATTCACACAGGACACCGGATAAGACAGGAGAAATACTCCAGATATAACAAACTGACTCTAGCCCCCCGACACATAAACTGCTGCAGCATAAATACTGGAAGCTGAGACAGGAGGGGTCAGGAGACACTGTCGCCCCATCCGATAATACCCCCAGACAGGGCCAAACAGGCAGGATATAACCCCACCCACTTTGCCAAAGCACAGCCCCCACACAACTAGAGGGATATCTTCAACCACCAACTTACCATCCTGAGACAAGGCCGAGTATAGCCCACAAAGATCTACACCACGGCACAACCCAAGGGGGGGCGCCAACCCAGACAGGAAGACCACGTCAGTGACTCAACCCACTCAAGTGACGCACCCCTCATAGAGACGGCATGGAAGAGCACCAGTAAGCCAGTGACTCAGCCTCTGTAATAGGGTTAGAGGCAGAGAATCCCAGTGGAGAGAGGGGAACCGGCCAGGCAGAGACAGCAAGGGCGGTTTGTTGCTCCAGTGCCTTTCCGTTCACCTTCACACTCCTAGGCCACACTMCACTCGATCATAKGACCTACTGAAGAGATGAGTCGGCCTATAGCTAAGATTTTMATTGAAAACCTTGACAGATCAGTGAAAATGTATAGTGGTTTGAAAAATGTCGTAAAAATATATAAATCAATCTCCATAACATTACATACTAGCGATTACAACCACATAGTTTTATTGCATACTCACGTAGGCAGACCATTCCATTACATAAAAATCGAGCTCTATAGGAGAAAGACCTGCCTCCAGCTGTTTGCTTAGAAATTCTAGGGACAATTAGGAGGCCTGCGTCTTGTGACCATAGCGTACGTGTAGGTATGTACGGTAGGACCAAATCAGAAAGATAGGTAGGAGCAAGCCCATGTAATGCTTTGTAGGTTAGCAGTAAAACCTTGATACATGTGTGATGTGTGATCAATTGTTGTAGCTTGTATTCTTCAAACCTATACGGATTTCGATACAATTTTAAAATCTATTCTAAAATTGACTGGCTGCCAGTTTAGAAAAAGTAATATAGGTGTGATAGTTGTGAGGGAAATTTCTGTTAAACCTTACTGATGCTTGTGTACTAGAAGATTTTTCCTTAAGCCTAGTTTCTTAGGCATTACGGTTGAGATTGTTAAAGAAACTAGATCATATGAGATGGAATTGTGCATGCATTAGTATAGGCCTGTTGTAACTGTTTTGTGTGTGTAAACCCTAAGTAAATCGCTGCACCTTGCACTGTGGTTGGGAGTCGGCCAATTACGCACGGCTTGAAAGCGGTCAATCCCATTTCCACTCCTGACGTGGAGAATGCGATGCCCTAGGAAGGAGACGGACCTGTTGAAAGAACCAGCATTTCTCAGCCTTGACTATAGGTCATGCTTCAACAGGCGACCAAGCCCTTGCGCACCAGGGCACACATGTCGGCACGTGTAGCGGCGTATATCAAATGTCATCGGATATACATCAACTTGTAAACGGTCGTCATATTCGTTCTCCTCCTCAGAGCGAGGAGGGAAGCATTGGATCGGACCACACGCAGCGAGGTATGTAGACATAAATGACTTTAACTAACAAGACGAAACACAAAGAACACTTGAAATAGAATTACAATTTAGCATTTAAGATCATTTAGCAACGCTTCTTATCCAGAGCACTTACAAGTTGGTGCATTCACACCGTTATTATATCCAGGGAACAACCACTTTACAATAGTGCATCTAACTCTTTTAAGGGGGGGATTAGTAAGATTACTTATCTATCCTAGGTATTCTTAAACAGAGTGGTTTAGGTTTTCCCGGCAGGTGGTGATTGACTCGCCTGAGCCTGGCGTGCCCCCCCCCCCGGGGGGATTTGTTCCACCATTGGGGTGCCAGAGCAACGAACAGTTTGACTGGGCTGAGCGGGAGCTGTTTCCTCAGAGGTAGGGAGGCGAGCATGCCAAGAAGGTGGAGAACGCGTGCCCTTGTTTGGTGTAGGGGCCTGATCAGAGCCTGAAGTACGGAGGTGCCGTTACACCTCACAGCTCCGTAGGCAGGCACCATGGTCTTTTGTAGCGATGCGAGCTTCCACTGGAAGCCAGTGGAGGAGAGGCGGAGGAGCGGGGTGACGTTGAGCGAACTTGGGAGGTTGAACACCGACGGGCTGCGGCGTTCTGGATTGAGTTGTAGGGTTTTAATGGGCACAGGCAGGAGCCCAAGGCAACAGCGAGTTTGCGAGTAGTCCAGAGGGAGATGACAAGTGCCTGATTAGGACCTGGCGCCGCTTCTGGTGTGAGGCAGGTCTACTCGACGAATGTGTAGAGCATGAACCTACAAGGAAGGGTCACCGGCCTTGTTGTTTAGTTGAGAAGGACAGCGTGTTTGTCCAGAATCACGCCAAGGGTTCTTAGCACTCTTGGGAGGAGCGACAATGAGTTTGTCACCGTGATGGCGAGATCATGGGAACGGGCAGTTCCTTCCCCCGGGAGGAAGAGGCAGCTCCGTCTTGCCGAGGTTCAGCTTACGGTGGTATCCGTCCAATCGCCACACTGATAGTCTGCCAGAGCATGCAAGAGATGCAGATATCGGCCATCCTGCGTATCAGAAGGGGAGGGAAAGGAGAAGATTAATTATGTTTCGTCTGCATAGCAATGATAGAGGAAGACATGTGAGGATATACAGAGCCAAGTGACTGGTGATAGCGAGAATAGGAGAGGGCCTAGAAAGAGGCCTGGGGGACACCAGTGGTGACGAAGCACGTGCGGTGCGGAGACAATTCTCGCCACCGCCACCTGGTAGGAGCGACCTGTCAAGGTGAGGACACCAAGCGGGGCCGCGCCGGAGATGCCAACTCGGAGAGGCCGTGGAGAGGAGATCTGATGGTTACTGTCATCAAAGGGCAGCCGATAGGTCTTAGAAGTGAATGAGAGCAGAGATGAGGAGTTAGCTTTAGCCAGTGCGGAGCGCCTCCGTGACACAAGAGAAGGAGCAGTCTCAGTTTGAATGACTAGTCTTGAAACCTGACTGATTTGGATCAAGGGGTCATTCTGAGAGAGATAGCAGGAGATGCTGGCCAAGGACGGCACGTTCACGAGTTTTGGAGAGAAAAAGAAAGAAGGGATTACTGGTCTGTAGTTTGTTTGACATCGGAGGGATCGAGTGTAAGGTTTTTTCAGCCAGGGGTGCAACTCTCGCTCTCTTGAAAGCGGAGGGACGTGCCAGCGGTCAAGGATTAGTTGAATGAGCGAGGTGAGGTAAGGGCAGAAGTCTCCGGAAAGGCCTGGAGAAGAAGGAGGGGATAGGGTCAAGCCGGGCAGGTTGGTTGGGCGGGCCAGGCCGTCACAAAGACGCGGATTTCATCTGGAGAGAGGGGGAGAAAGAAGGTCCAAAGCACAGGTAGGGCAGTGTGAGCAGAACCAGCGGTGTCGTTTGACTTAGCAAACGCGATCGGATTGTTCGGTCGCCTTTCTTTTCAAAATGGTTGACGAAGTCATCCGCAGAAGGGAGGAGGAGGGGGGAGGGGGAAGGAGGATTCAGGGAGGGAGGAGAAGTGGCAAAGAGCCTTCCTAGGGTTAAGGCAGATGCTTGGAATTAAGAGTGGTGAAAGTGGCTTTAGCAGCAGAGACAGAGGGAGAATTGTAGAGAGAGGGAGTGAAAGGATCCAGGTCCGCAGGGAGGCCGGTTTTCCCCATTTCCGCTACCGGCTGCCGGGAGCCCTGTTCTGTGAGCTTCGCAATGAGTCGTCGAGCACGGAGGCAGGAGGGGAGGACCACCCTGGAGATAGGGACATACGAAAGTTAAAGGATGCAGAAAGGGAGGAGAGGAGGGTGAGGAGAGCAGAACAGGAGATAGGTTGGAGGAAGGTTTGAGCAGAGGAAGAAGATTGATAGGATGGAAGGAGGAACGAGAGTAGCGGGGAGAGAGAGCGAAGGTTTGGGAACGGCGCGATACCATCCGAGTAGGGGCAGTGGTGGAAGTGGTTGGATGAGATGAGAGGGAAAGGATACAAGGTAGTGGTCGGAGGACTTGGAGGGAGTTGCAATTGAGAATTAGTGGAAGAACCAGCCATCTAGTAAAGATGAGGTCAGCGTATTGCCTGCCTTTGTAGTGGGGGGGAAAGGTGAGAGGGTGAGGTCAAAGAGGAGAGCGAGTGGAAAGGAAGGAGGCAGAGGAGGAATGAGTCCAAAGGTGAAGCGTGTGGGGAGGTTAAATGTCACCCAGACTGTGAGAGGTGAGCATCCTCAGGAAAGGAACTTAATCAAGGCCGTCAAGCTCATTGATGAATCTTCAAGGGGAACCTGGGGGGCGATAAATTTGATAAGGATGTTAAGCTTAAAGGGCTTGGTAACTGTGACAGCTGGAATTCAAAGGGAGGCGACTAGACAGATGGCGTTCAGGCGGAAGAGAAGAGAATGTCCACTTGGGAGGATGAGGCATCCCGTGCACCACCCGCTGACAGAAGCTCTCTGGGGTGTGCGAGAACACGTGGAGCGAGACGAGAGAGAGCAGAGGGAGTAGCAGTGTTATCTGTGGATATCATGTTTCCGTCAGTGCCTAAGAAGTCGAGGACTGGAGGGAAGCATGAGGCTGAGATGAACTCTGCCTTGTTGGCCGCAGATATATCGGCAGTTCCAGAGGCTGCCGGAGACCTGGAACTCCACGTGGGTCCGTGCCGTCTGGGACCACAGGTTAGAGTCTGGGGCGGCGGCACGCGTGTGAATCGTTTGTAATGGTCTGTGCAGAGAGGAGAGAAGATAAGGGATAGACAGACACATAGTTGACAGGCTACAGAAGAGGCTACGCTAATGCCAAGACGAAGATTGAGAAGAATACGACAAGTGGACTACACGTCTCGAATGTTTCAGAAAGTTAAGAGCTTAGTTGCAAAAAAATCTTCATTGACTAAACAATGATACATGTTGTGGTATCTGGCTCGGAGTAGGCTAAGCTAGCAGTGCGACTGCGCGTTGTTGACTTAGTTTGAAAGTGTTATGCTGGCTAGTAGCCTCGGTTAACTGGCTAGGTACCTACAATTACTCTAAAGCTACACAATTATGTCAATGGATACAAAGCACAAAGACAACTATGTAAGCTTAGCTAACACTACACTACATCAAGTCGTTCCTTGTACATGTAGAAACTAAATGTAATAGTTTCTACCAGTGCTGCATTCGAGACGGTAGACCGTTGCTAAGCCTGCTGAGCTGCTGGCTAGCTAGCAGTGTTGACTAGGCCGAAAAATAGCTGACTAGCTAACTCTCGGTAATTACGTAATTACTCTAAACTAAG
>NC_036869.1:17711800-17715194 GCF_002910315.2 Salvelinus sp. IW2-2015
GGCATTACGGTTGAGATTGTTAAAGAAACTAGATCATATGAGATGGAATTGTGCATGCATTAGTATAGGCCTGTTGTAACTGTTTTGTGTGTGTAGCATAAAAAGTATGTCCCATTATGTTCTTGGGACACAGCCACCACCGGCTTGAGGAGAGACACATGGAACGAGGGGTTAATACGGTAATCGGGGGGATGCTGTAACCTATAACATACCTCATTCACTCTCCTCAGGACTTTAAATGGCCCCACAAACCGCAGACCCAGCTTCCGGCAGGGCAGGCGGAGGGGCAGGTTTCGGGTCGAGAGCCAGCTCACTGCGGTGACGGTCTGCGCCAACTTTCTGGCGCAGTACAGCGCGCTGAAGGTGGACGTGGGCGGCGTCCCATGTTTCCTCCTCGCACCGGAACCAATCGTCCACCGCAGGAGCCTCGGTCTGACTCTGATGCCAAGGAGCCAGAACCGGCTGATACCCCAATACACACTGAAATGGAGAAAGGTTAGTGGAGGAGTGGCGGAGCGAGTTCTGGGCCATCTCTGCCCAGGGCACGAATGCCGCCCACTCCCCCGGCCGGTCCTGGCAATAAGACCTCAGAAACCTACCCACCTCCTGGTTAACTCTCTCTACCTGCCTGTTACTCTCGGGGTGAAAACCTGAGGTAAGGCTTACCGAGACCCCCAGATGTTCCATGAACGCCTTCCAGACCCTTGACGTGAATTGGGGACCCCGATCAGACACTATATCCTCAGACACCCCGTAGTGCTGGAAGACGTGTGTAAACAGGGCCTCCGCAGTTTGTAGGTTAGTAGGGAGACCGGGAAAAGGGAGGAGACGACAGGACTTAGAAAAACGATCCACAAAAACGATCCACAATGACCAGGATCGTGGTGTTACCCTGTGAAGGTGGAAGATCGGTTATAAAATCCACCGACAGGTGCAACCACGGCCGTTGTGGAATGGGTAAGGGTTGTAACTTACCTCTGGGCAGGTGTCTAGGAGCCTTGCACTGGGCACACACTGAGCAGGAGGAAACATAAACCCTTACGTCTTTTGCTAAAGTGGGCCACCAGTACCTCCTACTAAGACAATGCACCGTCCGACCAATCCCAGGATGACGTGTGGGCCCAATAGATCAGCCCATCGCGGATGGAATGTAGATGGAATGTACAGACACCTGAACACTGAGGGGGACGTGACGCCCGCTCAATGTCCGCGTCCAGCTCCCACACTACCGGCGCCACCAAGCAAGAGGCTGGGAGTACGGGAGTGGGATCCATGGACCGCTCCTCTGTGTCATACAGCCGGGACAGTGCGTCTGCCTTAACGTTCTGGGAGCCTGGTCTGTAAGAGGGTAAACACAAAGCGGGTGAAAAACATGGCCCACCTTGCCTGACGAGGATTCATTCTCCTCGCCGCCCGGATGTACTCCAGATTGCAGTGGTCAGTCCAGATGAGAAAGGGGTGTTTAGCCCCCTCAAGCCAATGTCTCCACACCTTCAAAGCTTTAACGACAGTCAACAGCTCCCGGGCCCCCACATCATAGTTTCGCTCTGCCGGACTGAGCTTCTTAGAGAAGAAAGCACAGGGGCGGAGTTTCGTGGCATACCCGAGCGCTGAGAGAGCACAGCTCCTATCCCAGCCTCGGAGGCGTCCACCTCCACTATTAACGCCAAAGAGGGATCCGGATGCGCCAACACAGGAGCCGAGGTAAACAGAGCCCTCAGGTGCCTAAAAGCCACATCCGCCTCAGCTGACCACTGCAAGCGCACCGGGCCCCCCTTCAGCAGTGAGGTAATGGGAGCAGCTACCTGACTAAAACCCTGGATAAACCTCCGGTAGTAGTTGGCAAACCCTAAGAATCGCTGCACCTTGCACTGTGGTGGGAGTCGGCCAATTACGCACGGCTGAAATGCGGTCACTCTCCATTTCCACTCCTGACGTGGCCCCTGACCAACTAAACACATACAAAAACAACAGAAAACAGGTCAGGAACGTGACAGAACCCCCCCCCCCCTCAAGGTGCGAACTCCGGGCGCACCCCTAAAACTCAAGGGGAGGGTCTGGGTGGGCATCTGTCCGCGGTGGCGGCTACGGCGCAGGACGAGGACACCACTCCACCATTGTCTTTGTCCCCCTCCTTAGCGTCCCTGAGTGGCGACCCTCGCCCCCGACCATGGTCCAGGAACCTTCACCAAGGCCCTCCTAAATATAGACAACTCAGGACAGAGAGGTAACTCAGGACAGAGGGGTAGCTTAGGACAGAGAGGTAGCTCAGGACAGAGAGGTATCTCAGGACAGAGAGGTAGCTAGGAAGAGGGAGCTCAGGACAGAGGGGTAGCTCAGGACAGAGGGTAGCTCAGGACAGAGGGGTAGCTCAGGACAGAGGGGTAGCTCAGGACAGAGGGGTAGCTCAGGACAGAGGGGTAGCTCAGGACAGAGGGGCAACTCCGGACTGAAGGACAGCTCCGGACAGAGAGGCAGCTCTGGACTGAATGGTTGCTCCGACTGGAGCAGCTCATGACTGGAGGGCAGCTCATGACTGGAGGGCAGCTCAGACTGGAGGGCAGCTCATGACTGGAGGGCAGCTCATGACTGGAGCAGCTCATGACTGGAGGGCAGCTCATGACTGGAGGCAGCTCATGACTGGAGGCAGCTCATGACTGGAGGGCAGCTCATGACTGGAGGAAGGCTCTGGCTGCTCCTGTCTGGCGGAAGGCTCTCGCTGCTCCTGTCTGCGGAAGGCTCTGGCGGCTCCTGTCTGGCGGAAGGCTCTAGCGGCTCCTGTCTGGCGGACGGCTCTATCGGCTCCTGTCTGGCGGACGGCTCTAGCGGCTCCTGTCTGACGGACGGCTCTGAAGGCTCAGGACAGACGGGCGGCTTTGAAGGCTCAGGACAGACGGGCGGCTTTGAAGGCTCAGGACAGACGGGCGGCTTTAAGGCTCAGGACAGACGGGCGCTTTGAAGCTCAGGACAGACGGCGCTTTGAAGGCTCAGGACAGACGGGCGGCTTTGAAGGCTCAGGACAGACGGGCGGCTTTGAAGGCTCAGTACAGACGGGCGGCTTTGAAGGCTCAGGACAGACGGGCGGCTTTGAAGGCTCAGGACAGACGGGCAGCTCAGACGGCGTTGGGCAGACGGGCATTTCAGGCGCCGCTGGGCAGACGGGCAGTTCAGGCGCCGCTGGGCAGACGGCAGACTCTGGCCGGCTGAGACGCACTGTAGGCCTGGTGCGTGGTGCCGGAACTGGAGGTACCGGGCTAAGGACACGCACCTCAAGGCTAGTGCAGGGAGCAGCAACAGGACGCACAGGACTCTGGAGACGCACAGGAGGCTTGGTGCGTGGTGCGGAACTGGTGGTACCGGGCTGGAGACACGCACCATAGGGCTAGTTGCGTGG
>NC_036869.1:17718293-17737112 GCF_002910315.2 Salvelinus sp. IW2-2015
TGGAAATGCGATGCCCTGGAAGGAGACGGACTGTTGAAAGAACAGGCATTCTCCAGCCTGACGTATAGGTCATGCTTCAACAGGCGACCAAGCCTTTGCGCACCAGGGACACATGCTCGGCACGTGTAGCGGAGTATATCAGAATGTCATCGATATACATCACTTGTAACGGTCGTCATATTCGTTCTCCTCCTCAGACGAGGGGAGCATGGATCGGACCAACACGCAGCGAGGTATGTAGACATAATGAATTTAATAAAAGACAACAAAGACACTTGAATAGAATTACATTTACATTTAAGCATTTAGCAGACGCTCTTATCCGAGCGGACTTACAAGTTGGTGCATTCACCTTATGATATCCAGTGGAACAACCACTTTACAATAGTGCATCTAACTCTTTTAAGGGGGGGGGGGGGTTAGAAGGATTACTTTATCCTATCCTAGGTATTCCTTAAAGAGGTTGGTGTTTCAGGTGTTTCCGGAAGGTGGTGATTGACTCCGCTGACCTGGCGTCGTGGGGAGTTTGTTCCACCATTGGGTGCCAGAGCAGCGAACAGTTTTGACTGGGCTGAGCGGGAGCTGTACTTCCTCAGAGTAGGGAGGCGAGCAGCCAGAGGTGGATGAACGCAGTGCCTTGTTTGGGTGTAGGCCTGATCAGAGCCTGAAGGTACGGAGGTGCCGTTCCCCTCACAGCTCCTAGGCAAGCACCATGGTCTTGTAGCGGATGCGAGCTTCAACTGGAAGCCAGTGGAGAGAGCGGAGGAGCGGGGTGACGTGAGAGAACTTGGGAAGGTTGAACACCAGAGGGCTGCGGCGTTCTGGATGAGTTGTAGGGGTTTAATGGCACAGGCAGGAGCCAGCCAACAGCGAGTTGCAGTAGTCAGACGGGAGATGACAAGTCGCTGGATTAGACCTGCGCCGCTTCTGTGTGAGGCAGGGTCGACTCTGCGAATGTTTTAGAGCATGAACCTACAGGAACGGGTCACCGCTTGATGTTAGTTGAGAACGACAGCGTGTTGTCCAGATCACGCCAAGGTTCTTAGCACTCTGGAGGAGGACACAATGGAGTTGTCAACCGTGATGGCGAGATCATGGAACGGGCAGTCCTTCCCCGGGAGAAGAGCAGTCCGTCTTGCCGAGGTTCAGCTTGAGGTGTGATCCGTCATCCACACTGATAGTTCTGCCAGACATGCAGAGATGCGATTGCCACCTGGTTTCAGAAGGGGGAAAGGAGAAGATTAATTGGTGTGGTCTGCATAGCAATGATAGGAGAGACCATGTGAGGATATGACAGAGCCAAGTGACTTGGTGTATAGCGAGAATAGGAGAGGGCTAGAACAGAGCCCTGGGGACACCAGTGGTGAGAGCACGTGGTCGGGAGACAGATTCTCGCCACGCCACCTGGTAGGAGCGACCTGTCAGGTGGACACAATCCAAGCGGGCCGCGCCGGAGATGCCCAACTCGGAGAGGTGGAGAGAGGGGATCTGATGGTTCACTGTATCAAAGGCAGCCGATAGGTCTAGAAGATGAGAGCAGAGAGAGAGAGTTAGCTTTAGCAGTGCGGAGCGCCTCCGTGACACAGAGAAGAGCAGTCTCAGTTGAATGACTAGTCTTGAAACCTGACTGATTTGGATCAGAAGGTCATTCTGAGAGAGATAGCAGGAGAGCTGGCCAAGGACGGCACGTTCAAGAGTTTTGGAGAGAAAAGAAAAGAAGGGATACTGGTCTGTAGTTGTTGACATCGGAGGGATCGAGTGTAGGTTTTTTCAGCAGGGGTGCAACTCTCCCGCTCTTGAAGCGGAAGGGACGTAGCAGCGGTCAAGGATAGTTGATGGCGAGCAGGTGAGGTAAGGGAGAAGGTCTCCGGAAATGGCCTGGAGAAGAGAGGAGGGGATAGGTCAAGCGGCAGGTTGTTGGGCGGCCACCGTCACAAGACGCGAGATTTCATCTGGAAGAGAGAGGGAGAAAAGAGGTCAAGCACAGGTAGGGCAGTGTGACGAGAACCAGCGGTGTCGTTTGACTTAGCAAACGAGGATCGGATGTCGTCGACCTTCTTTCAAAATGGTTGACGAAGTCATCCGCCAGAAGGACTGACGCGACACCCAGCTGGACTAGGTACTACACGCCATGATGGGGGAGAAGGAGGAACAGGGCTCTGGAGACGCACAGAAGGCTTGGTGCGTGGTGCCGGAACTGGTGGTACCGGGCTGGAGACACGCACCATAGGGCTAGTGCGTGGAGGAGGAACAGGGCTCTGAAGACGCACAGAAGGCTTGGTGCGTGGTGACGGAACTGGTGGTACCGGGCTGGAGACACGCACCATAGGGCTAGTGCGTGGAGGAGGAACAGGGCTCTGGAGACGCACTGGTGGTACTGGGCTGGGGCGGGGAGGTGGCGCTGGATATACCGGACCATGCAGGCGTACTGGCTCCCTTGAGCACCGAGCCTGCCCAACCTTACCTGGTTGTATGCTCCCCGTAGCCCGACCAGTGAGGGTTATTCCACCTCCCCGCGAACCGGGGACACCATGCGTAAGGCTGGTGCCATGTACACCGGCCCAAGGAGACGTACTGGAGGCCAGATATGTTGAGCCGGCTTCATGGCACTTGGCTCAATGCTCAATCTAGCCCTGCCAGTGCGGGGAGGTGGAATAACCCGTACCGGGCTATGCACACGTACAGGAGACACCGTGCGCTCTACTGCATAACACGGTGTCTGCCCGTACCCAAGAAATTTTTGGGCTTGACTCTCCGGCTTCCAGCCTCGCTTACGTGCTTCCTCCTCATACCACCGCTCCTGGGCTTTAGCTGCCTCCTTCTCCTCCCGAGAGCGGCGATTCTCTCCAACCTTAGCCCAGGGTCCTTTTCCCTCCAAAATTTCCTCCCATGTCCAGGAGTCCTGTGTAATTGGCCGCTGCTGTCGCTGCTGCCCGTTACCCCGCTGCTTGATCCTTTGTTKGTGTGTGATTCTGTAACGGTCGTCATATTCGTTCGTGACACCACTACACCCTGCCCGTGCAGGTCCCTGAAAATCTYGTTTACAAAGGATTAGAAGACTGATGAAGCATTCATCAACCCGTAYGGCATGAYGAGGTACTCATAATGCCCTGAGGTGGTACTAAATGCCGTCTTCCACTCGTCTCCCTCTCGGATACGCACCAGGTTGTACGCACTCCTGAGATCCAGTTTAGTGAAGAAGCCCACCCCGTGCATTGACTCAATCGCCGTGGCGATAAGAGGTAGCGGTTAACTGTACCTCACCGTGATAATCAATGCACGGGTGCAGACCGCCATCCTTCTTTTTCACAAAAAAGATACTCGAGGAGACGGGTGAAGTGGAGGACCGAATGTACCCCTGACGCAGGGATTCGGAGACATATGTCTCCATAGCCACTGTCTCCGCTTGCGACAGGGGATACACGTGACTCCTGGGAAGTGCAGCGTCTACCAGGAGATCTATCGCACAATCCCCCCGTCGATGGGATGGTAATTGAGTCGCCTTCTTTTTACAGAAGGCGAGAGCCAAATCGGCATATTCGGGGGGAATGCGCACGGTGGAGACCTGGTCTGGACTTTCCACCGTAGTAGCACCAACAGAAACCCCTAAACATCTACCTGAGCACTCTTGCGACCACCCCGTGAGARCCCTCTGTGGCCAAGAAACAGTGGGGTTATGATAAGCTAACCAGGAGAAGTGACACMCACAAATATATGTGCGACAGRGGGCACTGGGTGAGAATGGTGCTGACTCACCTGGGGTGACGCAAGAGCGCCCTGTCTGCTGCCTCGATTCCCAGAGGAACCAACCTGGCACCGACCAGCAGTGTGCCCTCTGCGGCCACAGATGGTGCACGAGCGGGAACCCCCTCCGGTCTCCCTGCGCACCGTCCCTCCCGGCTCCATGGATATCGGAGAGGGGGTGCGGGAGGATGGAACCACCAGACCCCGATCTGGATGTCCGYGAGTAGCCAGCATGTTGTCCAGCCGGATGGACAGGTCCACCAGCTGGTCGAAGGAGAGGGTGATGTCCGTGCAGGCCAGCTCTTGACGGACGTCCTCGCGTAGACTGCAGTGGTAATGGTCGATCAGGGCCCTGTTGTTCCATCCCGCACCGGCAGCAAGGGTCCTAAACTCCAGGGTAAACTCCTGGGCGCTCCTCGTCTCCTGCCTCAGATGATAGAGACACTCACCCRCCGCTCTGCCCCCGGGTGGGTGGTCGAAGACTGCCCGGAAACTACGGGTGAACTCCTCAAAATGGTCCAACGCCGCATCTTCCCCTCCACACACAGCGTTGGCCCACTCCAGTGCTCTCCCGGTGAGGCACGAGACGAGGGCGAAAACCTTCTCATGGTCCGATGGAGCTGGTTGGACCGTGGCCAGATAAAGGTTTAATTGGAGGAGGAAACCCTGGCAGTTGGCAGCACTTCCGTCGTAACCCCGTGGCATGGCTAGACGGATCCCACTGGGTTCAGGCGGAAAAGTGGCGCTCAAGAGAGACCCCGGTTGTGCTGGTGGAGGCACTGGAAGAACTCCCTGTCTCTCCCAGCGGTCCATTGTCTGGACAACGCGATCCATGGCGACGCCCAGATGGTAAAGCTTCTCCGTATGCTCCTGGACGCGTTCGTCCACCTCCATGTCCGGGGGTATTTTCTCCTGCTGACTTCATATTTTGGGTCAGAGATTCTGTCACGCCGTGTGTGTAGGTGGCAGGGTAGTCAGGCGCAGGAGAATCCAACTTGGTATAAATGGAGTATTTTAATAACTTAAGACAAAAACTCCAAAACCAAAGTCCATAATAAAATAAACGTGGGTACAAGAACCCGTCGCACACCAATCCATGAAACACGAACATAACAATAAACAATCTCTGACAAGTACATGAGTGGAAACAGAGGGTTAAATACACAACAAATAATGAATGGGATTGGAACCAGGTGTGTAGGAAGACAAGACAAAACCAATGGAAAATGAAACATAGATCAATGATGGCTAGAAGACCGGTGACGTCGACCGCCGAACACCGCCCGAACAAGGAGAGGCATCGACTTCGGAAGAAGTCGTGACAAATAATTTGCTTTAGTCTACAGTACACAGCAGTTACTGACTAAGCTAACTAGGGAGCTAGGGAGATATACTTGATAAAAGGATTTCATAAATCGGCAGCTTTCAATTTGTATATAAATCAAAATGTGGCAGCTTTCAATTTGTATATAAATCATGAGTTGTGCAATCAAAGTGGTGTAAGCTAGGACCATTGGTGTATGAATTACTGTAAAGTAGTGCATACATTGCATAAAATGTGCCCCCCCCCCATCCATGTGGAATCCATGTGGAAACTGAAAGGATTATCCAGAGTGACAGGAATCAGGAAATAGACACGGTCTACGTCATAATAATGTGACTGGACTATGTGATGTTTGCCCTTCTTTTGAAGAACTGAATAATGAATGCTCTTCCACTTTTGTTTAGTGTTTATAAGCCACTGCTGCAGCAGGTTTTGTTGGATTGTAACATTTATTATTTTTTGTGTCTCACACATGTACAGTACTCAAACCTGCGCTGAGTGTGTCTGCTCTCCCTCCGCTCTTTAAGAATACAGAAGGCCTTATGTGTCATTAAGACAATCAAAGCTGTAGCTGTTGCGTGTTTAGAAATAACTCCCTCACCCTGGACCCTTCTGTATGTACAAGACTGCATCTCTTGCCTGATTCCAAACCGATTCCATGCCCCTATCCACAGGACCTTGTTGACGTGTGTTGGAATTTTAGATATTTTGTGTTTTCTTGACTTTTCCTTTAACAATTAAGATTCTCTCACAAAGTTTCACACTATCTTTTACTGGGTACCTGTTTCTAATCAGTTAATTGATGCAAAAGAAGATGGAAAAATGCAAGCAATCCAATACTTGAGTAGCCTGAAATCCAACYTAGGCTAGATATTGTGTGGAAAATGAACAATTGATTACAAACCATATAAGAGACAGGCTAAGCGTGGCCATATTCTTAACATGAGTGCTATTTTAGACAAATATAAACTTATATTTGATGCGTTACGTGTCACGCGGAGCGGAACAGGTGAACCCAAGAGCAGTTTCAGACGAGGAGACTGGGATGAGGTAACCAAGGTATTTATTGAAACACGGGAGGAAGATTGAGTGCAGGCCAGGGGAAGCTCGGGYGGGTTGCTGGAAACYAGGTGCGGAGGCTGAGGCTGGAGCGAGATGTGTGGGRACAGGGTAAGCAGGTCYGGAGGGGAATCCAAGGGAGTGTAGAGTGGGGAATCCAGGACAGAGTAGCAGGACTGACGAGAAGTCGGACTGGAGACAGGGACCAGAGTCAGAGCGGGCAGAACTGTAGCGGAGAGGAAAACAGCGTCAAGTAAGGGAAAACAGGCACAACAGGACAACAGGAACAAACGGCTAGAAACATGGACTGACTGAGCAGAGATTACGATCTGGCAGTGTGGAAATTGCAGGACTGAGTATTTGTAGAGGTCTTGATTATGGAACAGGTTGCAGCTGGTGGGGATGTGCTCTGTCTCCGACCACACAATCACACACACACACACACACACACACAGAGAGGGAGGGAGAGGGAGAGAGCACTGGGGGAGTGGCAGCAGGTCAAGGAGACACCGGATGAGCATTAGAGGGCGTGGCAGGAGCAGATGTGACTTTATGAAAGTATACAGCCTAATATTTCCAAAACCGTATAGCAAACGACAATCAATTCACTTTTAGATGGAACCTTGGACTTCTTTGGCTGCTTGAGCCAATTTCGCCTCTGGAGTGCGTCTAGGGCTAGTCACATTGCTGCATACCTTAGGGGTGAGCATGCCGATAATGTATTTGTAACTAATRGGGGTGTGCTCTTACCTGGAAAACATGTAATGTCATGGCATGCGAGGGTTTCTGCGGGGAAATCCTCACCTCTCTTTATTTCCTTATTATTTATCACTACCTACCTTTTGAGTTAAGTGGATATAATAGTAATAATAACAACTTATAAGACAATGGAGTGATTTCTGACTGAGATAGGTATAAAACGAGTTACAGTAATCTAGGCGTGAGGAAATAAAAGCATGTAAACTCAGCAAAAAAAGAAAAGTCCTCTCACTGTCAACTGCGTTTGTTTTCAGCAAACTTAACATGTGCAAATATTTGTATGAACATAACAAGATTTAGCAACTGAGACATAAACTGAACAAGTTCCACAGACATGTGACTAACAGAAATGGAATAATGTGTCCCTGAACACAGGGGGATCAAAATCAAAAGTAACAGTCAGTATCTGGTGTGGCCACCAGCTGCATACTCCTCATGGACTGCACCATATTTGCCAGTTCTTGCTGTGAGATGTTACCCCACTCTTCCACCAAGGCACCTGCAAGTTCACAGACATTTCTGGGGGGGGGAAGGGCCCTAGCCCTCACCTTCCGATCCAACAGGTCCCAGACGTGCTCAATGGGATTGAGATCCAGGCTCTTCGCTGGCCATGCAGAACACTGACATTCCTGTCTTGCAGGAAATCATGCACAGAACGAGCAGTATGGCTGGTGGCACTTATGCTGGAGGGTCATGTCAGGATGAGCCTGCAGGAAGGGTACCACATGAGGGAGGAGGATGTCTTCCCTGTAACGCACAGCGTTGAGATTGCCTGYAATAACAACAAGCTCAGTCCGATGATGCTGTTACACACCGACCCAAACCATGATGGAACCTCCACCTCCAAATCGATCTCGCTCCAGAGTACAGGTCTCGGTGTAACGCTCATTCCTTTGACGATAAACGTGAATCCGACCATCACCCCTGGTGAGACAAAACCGCAACTCGTCAGTGAAGAACACTTTTTGCCAGTCCTGTCTGGTCCAGCGACGGTGGGGTTGTGCCCATAGGCGACGTTGTTGCCGGTGATGTCTGGTGAGGACCTGCCTTAGAACAGGCCTACAAACCCTCAGTCCAGCCTCTCTCAGCCTATTGCGGACAGTCTGAGCACTGGAGGGATTGTGCGTTCCTGGTGTAACTCGGGCAGTTGTTGTTGCCATCCTGTACCTGTCCCGCAGGTGTGATGTTCGGATGTACCGATCCTGTGCAGGTGTTGTTACACGTGGTCTGCCACTGCGAGGGCAATCAGCTGTCTGTCCTGTCTCCCTGTAGSGCWGTCKTAGGCGTCTSACAGTACGGACATTGCAATTTATTGCCCTGGCCACATCTGCAGTCCTCATGCCTCCTTGCMGCATGCCTAAGGCACGTTCACGCAGATGAGCAGGGACCCTGGGCATCTTTATTTTGGGGGTGTTTTCAGAGTCAGTAGAAAGGCCTCTTTAGTGTCCGAAGTTTTCATAACTGTGACCTTAATTGCCTACCTTCTGTAAGCTGTTAGTGTCTTAACGACCGTTCCACAGGTGTGTGTTCATTAATTGTTTATGGTTCATTGAACAAACACGGGGAACAGTGTTTAAACCCTTTACAATGAAGATCTGTGAAGTTATTTGGACTTTTATGAAATATCTTTGAAAGACAGAGTCCTGAAAAATGGACGTCTCTTTTTTTGCTGAGATTAGAAGTTTCTCCAGATCAGTGACTGAGATAACAGACTTGACTTTAGCTATATTTCTTGGATAATTAAAGCAGGACTGGAAAACCTTTTTTACATGCAGCTTTTGGTCAGGGTCAAAGAAGACAATACGGTTTCTGCCCATAGGCTTTACATTTGTGGAGAAATTACCAAGTTTATTTACAATCTGAGTTTTAGCAAGGTGGGGGCCAAACACAACAACCCCAGATTTTTATCATTGAGCKAGAGAAAATTGTCAGACATCCAACATTTGATGTCAGAAAGACACTTGTGAAGGGCAGCTACGCTAGCTTGGTCACTGGGTCTGATTGGAAACAGAGCTGTGTTATCCGCATAGCAGTGAACCTGAAAGTTATGGTTGCGGATGACGTCACCAAGGTGAAGCATATACAGAGAAAAGAGTCACATTGCTGCATACTTTAGGGGTAGGCATGCCAATAATGCATTTGTAATTAATGGGTGTGTGCTCCTACCTGGAAGACATGTAATGTCCTGCCATGGGAGGGTTTCTGGGGAAAATCCTCACCTCTCTTTTCCTTAATATTTATCACTGCCTACCTTTTGAGTTGGGTGGATGTAATAATAATAATAATAATAACTTTACTTGTATAGCGCTTTTCAATACAAGTAACAAAGTGATTCACATCATAAAATAACATACAAGTACTAACAAAGAAACAAAAACAAGAGGAAGGGGAAAATAAAAAAAGATGGCGAAATAAAACCATACATTGACATCATACATTAAATGCATCTTTATAAAAGTGTGAAAAAGTCTGAAGCCTGCAGTCTGCTTTACACCAGATACTGGGTTGACRAATTCACATTTCAGCAGGACAAGTGGCCAAGATACAGTTTTGTCTTAAATGTGCTTATAAATGTATGGCAAGACTTGAAAATTGCTGTCTAGCAATTATCCACAACATCTTGACAGAGCTTGAAGAATTATGAAAACKATTAATGGGCTAATATTGCTCAATCGAGGTGTGTAAATCTCTTAGAGACTTTACCCAAGAAGACTCATAGCTGTAACACAATACAATTTGAAGAAATCTCTGTAAGTTTCTCAGCCCCCTTTATAAATTAGACTGGCCTACAGTGTGTGATTAGTATCAATACCATGTCTACAATTAATCAACGTAATATTTTTTTTATTTGGATTGTTTCTTTTACACAAAAAAAATGTATATTTTTTTAGGTGTGCTTAAGAATGGGAATCGTTCAGTTCGCAAAAAAATGTGCTACGTTGCGTGACGGTTTGGACTGAACGACACGTTTCAACAAAACGTTCTTCAACGTTCCTGAACAGATCTCGGGGTACGTTTGCTCCATTAGGTCGGGGTATGGCTTGAAGTAACGAGTGGCGTATTTAAAGGGCAGTGGTACATTTTGAACCCACAACCCAACCCTTCCCTGTATTTCAACTGGTCGTTCAGAACAGCTATATTTCCTTTAATTGAATGTTGCACACAGTTTTTTTGTACGGAACGCAGCCATGTTTTTGCATATTTCCAATAGGGAACATCTACCCTGAAGTGTACATGTGCAAGAACTTGAAATKTGCCATTTCACTCCTTGTAAACAACCTAGTTTTTGACCATAGTTAGGTTTCCATCCGTTTTCTGACAGATTTTCATTA
The DNA here is from genome assembly GCF_002910315.2 of Salvelinus sp. IW2-2015. Taxonomy (NCBI): domain Eukaryota; kingdom Metazoa; phylum Chordata; class Actinopteri; order Salmoniformes; family Salmonidae; genus Salvelinus; species Salvelinus sp. IW2-2015. The sequence goes on from NC_036869.1 coordinate 17,728,512, forward strand.
AAAAATAAAAAATAAATCCAACCATAGGTGTGTTTCCATCAAAATGACTTGTTGCGGATAAAAAGCTGGCACGTTATGACTAGGGTGACCACATGTCCCGAATTGTGTGTGTCAGTACCACATTTTGACCCCTTTGTTCAAACACCACTCATTTAGGAAAAAAAGGTTAATTTGTCCCATATTTCARTCAGACATTCCAACCGGACTCCTGAAGTCACATTGAGCTTATGAAAATATATATATTCTGKATCATTAGGATGTGGTACTGGTGATGTTAAACACTTCTCCAAACTTGATTGAGATCTGATACTCTGCGAAGGCGCAAGACAAAATGTACTGTAGGCCAATATCATAGGCCTATCTTCAACAAATCACATTTCTAAAAKCCTTCAGGCCTAAATTCCAGTTAAACTTGGAGAGGACAGTTAGGCCTAACTACATACAGAAAGAGTGATTCTGATAGAGCTACAAAGTAGGTAAATAGCTCTATTATACTGAAAGGTAATCTACTTTGTGCATGACACAAGTAATTTTTCCARCAATTTTTTACAGACAGATTATTTCACTTATAATTCACTGTATCACAATTCCAGTGGGTCAGAAGTTTACATACACTACGTTGACTGTGCCTTTAAACAGCTTGGAAAATTCCAGAAAAAGATAGATGTCAGTTGGTTTAGAAGCTCTTGAATTGGCTAATTGACATCATTGGCAATGGAGGTGATCCTGTTTGAGTATCTTCAAGGGCCTCCTCAAACTCATGTGTCTTTTGCTTGACATATGGGGAAATATCAAAGAATCAGCCAAGTCCTCATGAAAAAAAATTGTAGACCTTCAAAGTTTGGTTCATCCTTGGGAGCAATCTCCAAATGCCTGAAGTACCACGTTCATCTGTACAAACAATAGTACGCAAGTATAAACACATGGGACCGACGCACATTCATAACGCTCAGGAAAGAGACGCGTTTGTCTCCTAGAGGAATTTGAAAACATATTGGTGTATGTGGGAAAAAAGTGCAAATAATCCCAGAACAATAGCAAGGACCTTTGTGTAAGATGCTGGGAACAACAGTAACAAAAGTATCTATACCACAGTAAAGACGAGTTCCATATCGGACATAACCTGAAAGGCCGCTCAGCAAGGAAGAAGTCACTGCCTCCAAAACCGCAATAAAAAAGCCAGACCTAGCGGTTTGGCAGCTTGCACATGGGACAAAGATGTACTTTGGAGAAATGTCCTCTTCTGATTTGAAAACAAGAAAAATAGAACTGTGTTGGCCATAAGACATCGTATATTTGGGGAAAAAGGGGAAAGGCTTGCAGGCGAAGACACCAATCCAACGTGCACGACAGGGGGTGATGAGCATCATGATTGGGGGTGCATTTGCCTGCAGGAGGGATATGGTGACTTTTCACAAAATAGATGGTAATCATGAGGAGGAAAAATTATGTGGATTATATGAAAGCCAACCATCTCAAGACATCATGTCAGGAAGAAAAGCTTGGTCGCAAATTGGCTCTCGCAAACTGGACAATGACAAAGCAACCTTCCAAAGTTGTGGAAAATGCTTAAGGACAACAAAGTCAAGGTATTGTGGAGAATGAGCCATCAAAAAGCCCTGACCTCAATCTATAAAAATGTGGCAGACCTGAAAAGTGTGATGCGGAGCAAGGAGCTACAACCTGACTAGGTTATCACCAGCTCCTGTCAGGAGGAATGGGGCCAAATTCACCCAACTTATTGTGGAGAGATTGTGAGAGGCCTACCAAAGTTTGACCAAGTTAAACAATTTAAGGCAATGTACAAATCTTAATGAAGTGTATGTATAATCTCATGACGCATGGGAATGTGATGAAGAAATAAAGAGCTGAAATAAATATTCTTTGCTACTAATTATTTCACAATTAGTCATTTTAAAATAAAGGGATGATCCTAACTACCTAAGTAAGACATGGAATTTTTACTCATGATTAAATGTACAGGAATGTGAAAAACGAGTTTAAATGTATATTGGCACGGTGTATGCAACTTCCGATTCACTTTATTGTGAACCAAAGCAAAGAATAAAACCTGAAATTAAATAATGAGGTTTAATTTATTCTTCATTACATAAAATTATATAATATAAAATAGATGCGGGTACAGACTAAAGCATATATCCCATACTGTCTTTTAAAAAAAAAGTGCCTTTATTTAAAGCTAGTCAAGTCAGTTAAGAACAAATTCTTATTACAATGACGGCCTACCCGGACTACGCTGGACCAATTGTGCGCCGACCTATGGACTCCAATCAACAGATGGTTGTGATTCAGCCTGGTAATCGAACCAGGTCTGGTAGTGACACTCTAGTCTGAGATGCAGTGCCTTTGACCGCTGGCCACGGAGCCAAAATTGTCTTGTTAATTAACGTGAATTACCCGTGAGCGAAGGTACATGAACAGAATGTATTTGTGTGTGCGGGGTTATTTATTGGAAAGAAGTCCAGCATCACGTGTGCACTTCACACCCTCTGTAGCTAATAAACCGTGCATGCTTTTCCACACAACTAGCATGGCAACTGCAGTTTTCAACATCTATATAAATATTGTCTGAGAGCAAATATGAAATTGTAGAATCACCTGTTCATTACAACCTTGTGAGTTCTTTTAATATGGGCATACTTGCTAGCGTAAAAAGGTTGGGATGGAAACAGTTTTAAACATTGATTACTAACCTACAAATTTGGGGAAACCAATTAAACTTTGTTCCTGCACATACAATCTAGGAATTTTTGGTGTCCGATGAGACATTCCAGTCATTCACTTTCTGTGTTAATACTGGATACGGACGACTGTCGTTACTGCCCCTAATGTTCTACTCAGTGGAATGATTTGGTGTGTAAGGCAAAGATTAGAGCATGTATGATGATGATACTATCAGGGTTCATAGAGAAAGCTGTTCATCTGTTATCAAGAAATACTCAATTTAGGTTTATTTATCCTAAATCCTCCCATTGAGATTAAAAACTCTTTATGGGAGAATCGTGACAAGTATAGCAATCACATCTTTAAATAAAGCAATAGTGCAAGAAAACAATTGTTGGTGGCTGTCTAAGGGTAAACTTGTGAGGCCTGGAGAATGGTAAGTCCTTAAAAAGGGTAGGCTATGATGTCAGAAAATAGACAAATATACACAAGACACAATGGCATTTCGCCAGGGGGAAAGGTTTGAATAAATTTTATGCCTGTTAGGCAGATACCAGCCAAAACATTGGTGTTGTTGTTCCATGTGTTTTAGATTATCTAACGAAAGATGACAGGGACAACAAGGTTTTGAAATCAAAAGATTATCCCATTTTCTTCAAGGTGCCATAGATACGAAAATAAGCCACGATAAATTGTTTACTTGTTTCGATAGAAAAAATTGGTGGCTATCTCCCTTTTGTTTTAAATGTTGGATCATTCCCTTTTGTTTTAAATGGTGGCTAAACCCCTACCGACTAACCTCCCATCCTACCACTTAACCCATGCCACTGATCATTCTACACTTACGTAACCTTCTCAACGGAAATAATAACACAACAGTTTGGCAAAGTTCAGTGAAACGTCCTCATTGATGAATGCAGACTTCCACCACACCTAGATAGGCTATAAATATATAGCAGCAGGGTCCTATGTAATGCATAGCATAAAACAGCACAATATGATGAGATGAATAGGATGAAGTGAACATGATCTAGGTAATTCACCATAGTACCAAATTTTGTTACTTGCCTAAATTGATGCTCTACTAAATGCAATTTGTGATTTTAAGAAAGTATCAAGTTTGAGTAGGTAAATTTGAGTAAATAATTATTCCATACCACATGTAATTTTTCCAATTCACTTTCTCTCTGCTTTTCGAGATTTGGGACGTGGGAAAGGTCTCTGTCATCCAGGATGAAGGACTTCTGAAAACTAGTGACAACTTCGCAATGGCTTTTCCTTCTTATTGTTGCCTTCTTGTATTGCTCTTGCATATTTAGTAGCGGTAAGATGTTTGGTTAAGAAGGATATTTGTTGCAATACAACAACTATGGTAAAACTTTACATTTAAAGGAAGCTTCAAATGGATTGCAAAGTATTTTAGAAGTTTAAGAACAGTCTCTTTAATAATATGTAGTTCATATATTATGTTGAAAACTCATAACTCCCTAAACACGTTAAATTGATTGATGTTATTTTATTGCCAGTAATAAATATATACATCAACAGAAGGCTTTTAAAACATACAGTGGAGCACCATTGCTGTTACAAGAATTTATACAGACAACGTTTAAATAGATACATTAGCATAGAAAGATATGAAATGGTTCTTATTGTTCAATCATAGCCAGCTTTTGACATTCTTTTTAAATCATTAAGTTATGGTCAGAAAAGCTTAAGTTCTGTGGTAGTTGTGCACCAAAAGCACCAGTATATAAAATATGTGTTTTTACGAGTCATTATCAGTCCTCTGGCTCTGGTGTTGAATTGGTGGAACAATCTCTAATAAAACGTAACTTAGATAGGTAGCTGGGCCTGATCGAGCATAGTAATTGTGTACCAAGCCATAGTTGGGATAATAAATCCTTATCTCTACAGACGGCCAGCCTTAGATGATTATAAAACGATATATTGCTTGATGAGGAATTGATTATTTGGGGGTGTTGTCAAGAGGAGGCTGTGATGTGCTAAAGCATGCACTTTTGTAAAATTATTCATAAATACGTATAACTAAATAATAAACTGTGCTATACTTATAATAGCGGTTGTCACAGAGATATGGTCTACACCCACAAAACAGGAAGTTATCCATTATTTAATTTAAGCCTGTGATTTTCACAGGGAAGTCCGATTGAGTATATGTTTTCTGCAGTGGAGCCTGCTCCAAATCTTGCAGATTACCAAAGCTGTGTATTATTATCATTGTACATGTGTTTTTTAAAACTTAAATCCAGTTGAGTGTAAATATCAGTTTGAGACTACGCAATATTATTTCCATATTTCATATCTCATTATTGTTTGCAGGGATCCTTTCTGCTCCGTAGGACACTTGTCAAGTAACGCCACCTATTACAGTCCCAGCTGACAAAAGCATGCGCCTCCTCGTGTCAGCTGTTAGATGAAGTGCAGAAAGTGCTTGCTTCTTCATCAACAAAGCCTTGTGGAAATATTCTTCAAAGACTCAAGAAACATCAAAGAAGACAATGTGTGGGTAAAGCACTGTTCAAAAAGTTACATTATTTATTATTGTTCCCGCTTAGAATGACGTATCAGGACAGATCTGCTAATTGTTTTGTCTAGAGTGAGCCAGTGCCAGTAGTCATTGAGCAAGGTTACGTTCATTTATTTGGGAATGAGGATTAGATGCTCCAGGGGAGTGGGGGAGCGTAGAGGAAATGTTGCCTTTGTAAGCTAAAGGGATAGTGTGCTGTGGTTTGTACACGTATTTAATTAATTGTCTTACCTTGAGAGACGTCTTTGTTTGTACCGTGTGCTTTTGTAAATGGCTTTTAGGATTTACAATTTGTATGTTAAATACTCAAATTTAGTAAAACACTGTCTCAATGAAGTTTAATTGTTTAAAATTACAATTCCATTGTTATGTATAAAGCGGAACAGCATCGGAGAGGTAACATCTCTCAGCCAGTCATAAATAAATGTAAGAGTCTAAGCGTTTTAGAGATGGTCATACCCAGTGGATCATTTAGCTATTTGATTTTTGATTTTGTTAGGACCCTTTAGGCATATAAATTATTATAATATATTGTATATATATATATATTAATATATAATGATTTGATAAAAATAGTAGATTTGGCCTTTACTAAAGCCCATATAAAAATTGAATAACATATTTCCTAAATCCCCCCAAAAATGCAATAAATTCATACAAGGAACAAGGTTTGAAGTGTCGACCCTATATCGATGATTACATATAAGAATAGCTCAGTATCTGAAATATCTGGACACCAGGCCCTGGTTTTCATAGCTGATTTGAAACAGGCTTTTGATAAAGTATGACATGGGAGTTATATATTAAATGCATAGGATATTTCAATTTTGGGGAATCTTTCTTATAAATGGGTTAAAGTTATGTATAGTAACCTAGTGTAAAATAGTAAATAATGGCTAATTCAGAAAGTTTAAACAATCTAGAGGAGTGAACAAATAGCATGTCTATTTATTATTGCGCATCGAAATGTAGCTGTGAAGAAATTAGATAAACAATAAATATGAAGGGATTAGAAATCCGTGGCTTAAAAACGAAGGTGTCATATGTAACACTGATGGATTCATGTTTTTCTTTTAAAAACCACAATTATAATCTCTCCACGGCCTCAAGAGATCAGAGATACTTTTGCATATCCTTTCTGATTAAGAACTAAAATTATGAGAAGTGTATATATTCTATTTGGATAAAAGAAAAAAATGCACATTTAATTACCGTGTAGTACCATTAAATTTAAGTTGTACGGAGAATGGACATACTCGGTATACAATCCTAAAGAAGAGAATGATCTCGCCCAATACATTTATTAGAGAATAGTTAGCAAAAATATGGTGAAGATTTTGCTACATGGAAAGGAAAGACTGTCTATTTGTGGAAAAATTGACATATTTTACTTTAAGTCATTTTAGCAGAAACTCTTATCCAGAGCGATTACAAATCACCCGTATTAAACTTTTATCATATCAGTTGACCTTATTGCTATGGTTTTGCCCTACACCTAGTGACCTGCTTTTAAGATTATATTAACAGAAAAATATTATAATTTTGGAACAGCTAAGCCAGACAAAATTAAAAGGGCCTATTTTATATAAGAATATGGATCTCGGAGTGCAGTATATTAAACCATTAGACATCCTCACTAACAGAATCATCATACAAAAGTTATACTCTAAATCCAAACTGGTTCTCTAGGTAATTGTAAGAATGTCTCATCTATGTTCAAAGAGTGGCTTTTCCTTTATTCAGATTACATCTCACTTTCGGTTGTTTGAAAAGGAAATAATTCTCAAAATAATGTATTTTTTAAACAGCCTTAAGAAAGTTTGGTTGCAATTTCAGGTTTAACCACTTGAAAAGACAACAATATGTGGTATAATAAATATACTATTAATACACTAAGAAATGTGTGAAAAAAAATTCGAATTTTAGTGAATGATTCATAAATAGACTTGTGGGTATTGTTCACACTGCCAGCTAACACAACATATGAAATTCTGCTCTAAATCACTAATCAATTTAATTGCAGCATACAAAAAACAGTATAAGGGGGAAAAAGTAGGAACTTGTATGTCGTGCGTCCTGTATTAAAGAAACATACATGGTTTAAAGAAAGTTGATAAAATAAAAACTATCCATAATTTAATTAAGGCAAAAAACTGACAGCTTGTATAATAAAATTGCAAATATTTGGGAAGAGGATTGCGATGTACCCATTATCCATGGCACATGGTTTTATGAATTGATACGAAAACAAACCAGATTCAAAACTTCAAATAACTATACAAAATTCTCTGCAACCAAATAGAATGTTATATATATGGGGAATACAATCTTCCAGCTCTGCAGATTTTTTCTGTGAGAAGGCAGAGGATCATTAGATCATTATTTTGGTATATGTCCATATGTAAGCTTGTTTTTGGTCAAGGTCCAGGGAAATGGCTTGAAGAATTGCAACATTTTGCCAGAACTAACGAGCTGCAGATAGCAGTAACTGGTGATTTGAAAAGCCATAGTCAATATCAATAATAAATAAAATTATTTTAGCAAAAATATTTTTTTTTAATTTACAATCTGTGAAGCTATGAGAAAAAAGGTTCATTATTTTGAGAAGCATCCACAGCACAGTTGAAAAATATATGGCAAATAGAAACGCAAAATGGATGTGTTGAGAGATAGATGGGATGGAACTGAAGGGTGGGACTAATAACAAGATAACCAAATGTAGAACATACAGGGTTGTAAAATGTATATTAGTTCAGAATTTTGTGAAATAGCAAAGCACAAATAGAAATAACTGGATGGACATCAGAATAGAGGAAGGATTAAAACAAAAAGTATAACTATTGTAAATAGATTGTGTTCTGTAAAATGTGTAAAGATGTTAGAATGAATGGTAGAAGCCTAAGTGTTTATTAGTTTACTCCAATTGGGAAGGGTGGTAAGGTTTGCGGGAAGATAAAGGTAATCTTCTAAAAAAGTATGTATATCTATATAGGTATGTGTATGTGGGATATATTATTTACCCAAAAATATATGGGGATTGGAAATGAGCAGACAATTACATTGATGGAGCAACAGATCTGTTCCGACAATATTAAGCGATTCACAGCCTTAAGAAAAAAAAAAAAAAGGAAAGCTCCAGTACAGTACAAATTTGGACAACTATATATGCAGGGTTTTTCTTATTTTTTAGCATTGTAGAATATAGTGAAAGGACATCAAACTATGAATACAAAAAAAGTGTTAATCAAATAAAAATGTATGTTTATTTTAGATTGTTAAGTAGTATCTGCTTGGTGATGAGCTTTGCAACTCTTTGCATTTTCTCAATAGCTTGTGGAATGGCTTTACAAACATTTGACGAGTTT